>NW_026559415.1:0-27983 GCF_022539595.1 Amphiprion ocellaris | reverse complement strand
TCAACATTCTTTAATACATCAAAAGTCCGTGATAGTTGGCTGAAGGCAACACTGCAGGAAACAACAACATTCTAGAATCCATCAACATTGCGGAATCAATCAACGTTATAGAATCAGTCAACATTCCGGAACCCATCAACATTCCGGAATGCGTCCACATTTGGGAATACATGAACATTCTAGAATCCATCAACATTCCGGAATCAATCAACATTACAGAATCCGTCAACATTCCGGAACCCATCAACATTCCGGAATGCGTCCACGTTCGGGAATACATCAACATTCTAGAATCCATCAACATTCCGGAATACATCAACAGTCTGGAATACATCAACATTCCGGGATACTCGGCTGAAGGCAACACTGCAGGACCCAACAACATTCTAGAATCCATCAACATTCCGGAATCAATCAACGTTATAGAATCAGTCAACATTCCGGAACCCATCAACATTCCGGAATGCGTCCACATTTGGGAAACCATCGAACATTCTAGAATCCATCAACGTTCGGAATCAATCAACGTTTATAGAAGCCGTCAACTTTCCGGAACCCATCAACCTTCCGGAATTCATCAACATTCCGGAACCCATCAATCATTCCGGAATGCGTCCACGTTCAGGAATACATCAACATTCTAGAATTCATCAACATTCCGGAATCAATCAACGTTCTGAATCCGTCAACATTCCGGAACCCATCAACATTCCGGAATGCGTCCACGTTCGGGAATACATCAACATTCTAGAATCCATCAACATTCCGGAATACATCAACATTCTGGAATACATCAAAAGTCCGGGATAGTTGGCTGAAGGCAACACTGCAGGAAACAACAACATTCTAGAATCCATCAACATTGCGGAATCAATCAACGTTATAGAATCAGTCAACTTTCCGGAACCCATCAACATTCCGGAATGCGTCCACATTTGGGAATACATGAACATTCTAGAATCCATCAACATTCCGGAATCAATCAACATTACAGAATCCGTCAACATTCCGGAACCCATCAACATTCCGGAATGCGTCCACGTTCGGGAATACATCAACATTCTAGAATCCATCAACATTCCGGAATACATCAACATTCTGGAATACATCAACATTCCGGGATACTTGGCTGAAGGCAACACTGCAGGACCCAACAACATTCTAGAATCCATCAACATTCCGGAATCAAATCAACGTTATAGAATCAGTCAACATTCCGGAACCCATCAACATTCCGGAATGCGTCCACATTTGGTAATACATGAACATTCTAGAATCCATCAACATTCCGGAATCAATCAACGTTACAGAATCCGTCAACATTCCGGAACCCATCAACATTCCGGAATTCATCAACATTTCGGAACCCATCAACATTCCGGAATGCGTCCACGTTCGGGAATACATCAGAATCAATCGAACATTTACAGAATCCGTCAACATTACCGGAACCCATCAACATTCCGGAATGCGTCCACGTTCGGGAATACATCAACATTCTAGAATCCATCAACATTCCGGAATACATCAACATTCTGGAATACATCAACATTCCGGGATACTTGGCTGAAGGCAACACTGCAGGACCCAACAACATTCTAGGAATCCATCAACATTGCGGAATCAATCAACGTTATAGAATCCATCAACATCCCGGTATCCGATCAACATTCGGAATTCATCAACATTCCGGAACACATCAACATTCCGGAATGCGTCCACGTTCGGGAATACATCAACATTCTAGAATTCATCAACATTCCGGAATCCAGTCAACATTCCTGGAATACGTCAACATTCCGGAACCCATCAACATTCCGGAATGCGTCCACGTTCGGGAATACATCAACATTCTAGAATCCATCAACATTCCGGAATACATCAACATTCTGGAATACATCAAAATTCCGGGATACTTGGCTGAAGGCAACACTGCAGGAAACAACAACATTCTAGAATCCATCAACATTCCGGAATCAATCAACGTTATAGAATCAGTCAACATTCCGGAACCCATCAACATTCCGGAATGCGTCCACATTTGGTAATACATGAACATTCTAGAATCCATCAACATTCCGGAATCAATCAACGTTACAGAATCCGTCAACATTCCGGAACCCATCAACATTCCGGAATTCATCAACATTCCGGAACCCATCAACATTCCGGAATGCGTCCACATTCGGGAATACATCAACATTCTAGAATCCATCAACATTCCGGAATACATCAACATTCTGGAATACATCAACATTGCGGGATACTTGGCTGAAGGCAACACTGCAGGACCCAACAACATTCTAGAATCCATCAACATTGCGGAATCAATCAACGTTATAGAATCCATCAACATCCCGGATCCCATCAACATTCCGGAATTCATCAACATTCCGGAACACATCAACATTCCGGAATGCGTCCACGTTCGGGAATACATCAACATTCTAGAATTCATCAACATTCCGGAATCCATCAACATTCTGGAATACGTCAACATTCCGGAACCCATCAACATTCCGGAATGCGTCCACGTTCGGGAATACATCAACATTCTAGAATCCATCAACATTCCGGAATACATCAACATTCTTTAATACATCAAAAGTCCGTGATAGTTGGCTGAAGGCAACACTGCAGGAAACAACAACATTCTAGAATCCATCAACATTGCGGAATCAATCAACGTTATAGAATCAGTCAACATTCCGGAACCCATCAACATTCCGGAATGCGTCCACATTTGGGAATACATGAACATTCTAGAATCCATCAAACATTCCGGAATCAATCAACATTACAGAATCCGTCACATTCCGGAACCATCAACATCGGAATGCGTCCACGTTCGGGAATACATCAACATTCTAGAATCCATCAACATTCCGGAATACATCAACAGTCTGGAATACATCAACATTCCGGGATACTCGGCTGAAGGCAACACTGCAGGACCCAACAACATTCTAGAATCCATCAACATTCCGGAATCAATCAACATTATAGAATCAGTCAACATTCCGGAACCCATCAACATTCCGGAATGCGTCCACATTTGGGAATACATGAACATTCTAGAATCCATCAACATTCCGGAATCAATCAACGTTATAGAAGCCGTCAACTTTCCGGAACCCATCAACCTTCCGGAATTCATCAACATTCCGGAACCCATCAATATTCCGGAATGCGTCCACGTTCAGGAATACATCAACATTCTAGAATTCATCAACATTCCGGAATCCATCAACATTCTGGAATACGTCAACATTCCGGAACCCATCAACATTCCGGAATGCGTCCACGTTCGGGAATACATCAACATTCTGGAATCCATCAACATTCCGGAATACATCAACATTCTGGAATACATCAAAATTCCGGGATACTTGGCTGAAGGCAACACTGCAGGAAACAACAACATTCTAGAATCCAACAACATTCCGGAATCAATCAACGTCATAGAATCAGTCAACGTTCCGGAACCCATCAACATTCCGGAATGCGTCCACATTTGGGAATACATGAACATTCTAGAATCCATCAACATTCCGGAATCAATCAACATTACAGAATCCGTCAACATTCCGGAACCCATCAACATTCCGGAATGCGTCCACGTTCGGGAATACATCAACATTCTAGAATCCATCAACATTCCGGAATACATCAACATTCTGGAATACATCAACATTCCGGGATACTTGGCTGAAGGCAACACTGCAGGACCCAACAACATTCTAGAATCCATCAACATTCCGGAATCAATCAACGTTATAGAATCAGTCAACATTCCGGAACCCATCAACATTCCGGAATGCGTCCACATTTGGTAATACATGAACATTCTAGAATCCATCAACATTCCGGAATCAATCAACGTTACAGAATCCGTCAACATTCCGGAACCCATCAACATTCCGGAATTCATCAACATTACGGAACCCATCAACATTCCGGAATGCGTCCACGTTCGGGAATACATCAACATTCTAGAATTCATCAACATTCCGGAGCCCATCAACATTCCGGAATTCATCAACATTCCGGAATCCATCAACATTCCGGAATGCGTCCACATTCGGGAATACATAAACATTCTAGAATTCATCAACATTCCAGAATAAATCAACGTTATAGAATCCGTCAACATTCCGGAACCCATCAACATTCCGGAATGCGTCCACGTTCGGGAATACATCAACATTCTAGAATCCATCAACATTCCGGAATACATCAACATTCTTTAATACATCAAAAGTCCGTGATAGTTGGCTGAAGGCAACACTGCAGGAAACAACAACATTCTAGAATCCATCAACATTGCGGAATCAATCAACGTTATAGAATCAGTCAACATTCCGGAACCCATCAACATTCCGGAATGCGTCCACGTTCGGGAATACATCAACATTCTAGAATCCATCAACATTCCGGAATACATCAACATTCTGGAATACATCAAAATTCCGGGATAGTTGGCTGAAGGCAACACTGCAGGAAACAACAACATTCTAGAATCCATCAACATTGCGGAATCAATCAACGTTATAGAATCAGTCAACATTCCGGAACCCATCAACGTTCCGGAATGCGTCCACATTTGGGAATACATGAACATTCTAGAATCCATCAACATTCCGGAATCAATCAACATTACAGAATCCGTCAACATTCCGGAACCCATCAACATTCCGGAATGCGTCCACGTTCGGGAATACATCAACATTCTAGAATCCATCAACATTCCGGAATACATCAACATTCTGGAATACATCAACATTCCGGGATACTTGGCTGAAGGCAACACTGCAGGACCCAACAACATTCTAGAATCCATCAACATTGCGGAATCAATCAACGTTATAGAATCCATCAACATCCCGGATCCCATCAACATTCCGGAATTCATCAACATTCCGGAACACATCAACATTCCGGAATGCGTCCACGTTCGGGAATACATCAACATTCTAGAATTCATCAACATTCCGGAATCCATCAACATTCTGGAATACGTCAACATTCCGGAACCCATCAACATTCCGGAATGCGTCCACGTTCGGGAATACATCAACATTATAGAATCCATCAAAATTCCGGAATACATAAACATTCTGGAATACATCAAAATTCCGGGATACTTGGCTAAAGGCAACACTGCAGGAAACAACAACATTCGAGAGTCCATCAACATTCCGGAATCAATCAATGTTATAGAATCAGTCAACATTCCGGAACCCATCAACATTCCGGAATGCGTCCACATTTGGTAATACATGAACATTCTAGAATCCATCAACATTCCGGAATCAATCAACGTTACAGAATCCGTCAACATTCCGGAACCCATCAACATTCCGGAATTCATCAACATTACGGAACCCATCAACATTCCGGAATGCGTCCACGTTCGGGAATACATCAACATTCTAGAATTCATCAACATTCCGGAGCCCATCAACATTCCGGAATTCATCAACATTCCGGAATCCATCAACATTCCGGAATGCGTCCACATTCGGGAATACATAAACATTCTAGAATTCATCAACATTCCAGAATAAATCAACGTTATAGAATCCGTCAACATTCCGGAGCCCATCAACATTCCGGAATGCGTCCACGTTCGGGAATACATCAACATTCTAGAATCCATCAACATTCCGGAATACATCAACATTCTTTAATACATCAAAAGTCCGTGATAGTTGGCTGAAGGCAACACTGAAGGACCCAACAACATTCTAGAATCCATCAACATTCCGGAATACATCAACATTCTGGAATACATCAACATTCCGGGATACTCGGCTGAAGGCAACACTGAAGGACCCAACAACATTCTAGAATCCATCAACATTCCGGAATCAATCAACGTTATAGAATCAGTCAACATTCCGGAACCCATCAACATTCCGAAATGCGTCCACATTTGGGAATACATGAACATTCTACAATCCATCAACATTCCGGAATCAAACAACGTTGTAGAAGCCGTCAACTTTCCGGAACCCATCAACCTTCCGGAATTCATCAACATTCCGGAACCCATCAATATTCCGGAATGCGTCCACGTTCAGGAATACATCAACATTCTAGAATTCATCAACATTCCGGAATCCATCAACATTCTGGAATACGTAAACATTCCGGAACCCATCAACATTCGGGAATGCGTCCACGTTCGGGAATACATCAACATTCTGGAATCCATCAACATTCCGGAATACATCAACATTCTGGAATACATCAAAATTCCGGGATACTTGGCTGAAGGCAACACTGCAGGAAACAACAACATTCTAGAATCCATCAACATTCCGGAATCAATCAACGTTATAGAATCAGTCAACATTCCGGAACCCATCAACATTCCGGAATGCGTCCACATTTGGTAATACATGAACATTCTAGAATCCATCAACATTCCGGAATCAATCAACGTTACAGAATCCGTCAACATTCCGGAACCCATCAACATTCCGGAATTCATCAACATTCCGGAACCCATCAACATTCCGGAATGCGTCCACATTCGGGAATACATCAACATTCTAGAATCCATCAACATTCCGGAATACATCAACATTCTGGAATACATCAACATTCCGGGATACTTGGCTGAAGGCAACACTGCAGGACCCAACAACATTCTAGAATCCATCAACATTGCGGAATCAATCAACGTTATAGAATCCATCAACATCCCGGATCCCATCAACATTCCGGAATTCATCAACATTCCGGAACACATCAACATTCCGGAATGCGTCCACGTTCGGGAATACATCAACATTCTAGAATTCATCAACATTCCGGAATCCATCAACATTCTGGAATACGTCAACATTCCGGAACCCATCAACATTCCGGAATGCGTCCACGTTCGGGAATACATCAACATTCTAGAATCCATCAACATTCCGGAATACATCAACATTCTTTAATACATCAAAAGTCCGTGATAGTTGGCTGAAGGCAACACTGCAGGAAACAACAACATTCTAGAATCCATCAACATTGCGGAATCAATCAACGTTATAGAATCAGTCAACATTCCGGAACCCATCAACATTCCGGAATGCGTCCACATTTGGGAATACATGAACATTCTAGAATCCATCAACATTCCGGAATCAATCAACATTACAGAATCCGTCAACATTCCGGAACCCATCAACATTCCGGAATGCGTCCACGTTCGGGAATACATCAACATTCTAGAATCCATCAACATTCCGGAATACATCAACAGTCTGGAATACATCAACATTCCGGGATACTCGGCTGAAGGCAACACTGCAGGACCCAACAACATTCTAGAATCCATCAACATTCCGGAATCAATCAACGTTATAGAATCAGTCAACATTCCGGAACCCATCAACATTCCGGAATGCGTCCACATTTGGGAATACATGAACATTCTAGAATCCATCAACATTCCGGAATCAATCAACGTTATAGAAGCCGTCAACTTTCCGGAACCCATCAACCTTCCGGAATTCATCAACATTCCGGAACCCATCAATATTCCGGAATGCGTCCACGTTCAGGAATACATCAACATTCTAGAATTCATCAACATTCCGGAATCCATCAACATTCTGGAATACGTCAACATTCCGGAACCCATCAACATTCCGGAATGCGTCCACGTTCGGGAATACATCAACATTCTGGAATCCATCAACATTCCGGAATACATCAACATTCTGGAATACATCAAAATTCCGGGATACTTGGCTGAAGGCAACACTGCAGGAAACAACAACATTCTAGAATCCAACAACATTCCGGAATCAATCAACGTTATAGAATCAGTCAACGTTCCGGAACCCATCAACATTCCGGAATGCGTCCACATTTGGGAATACATGAACATTCTAGAATCCATCAACATTCCGGAATCAATCAACATTGCAGAATCCGTCAACATTCCGGAACCCATCAACATTCCGGAATGCGTCCACGTTCGGGAATACATCAACATTCTAGAATCCATCAACATTCCGGAATACATCAACATTCTGGAATACATCAACATTCCGGGATACTCGGCTGAAGGCAACACTGCAGGACCCAACAACATTCTAGAATCCATCAACATTCCGGAATCAATCAACGTTATAGAATCAGTCAACATTCCGGAACCCATCAACATTCCGGAATGCGTCCACATTTGGGAATACATGAACATTCTAGAATCCATCAACATTCCGGAATCAATCAACGTTATAGAAGCCGTCAACTTTCCGGAACCCATCAACCTTCCGGAATTCATCAACATTCCGGAACCCATCAATATTCCGGAATGCGTACACGTTCAGGAATACATCAACATTCTAGAATCCATCAACATTCCGGAATCAATCAACATTACAGAATCCGTCAACATTCCGGAACCCATCAACATTCCGGAATGCGTCCACGTTCGGGAATACATCAACATTCTAGAATCCATCAACATTCCGGAATACATCAACATTCTGGAATACATCAACATTCCGGGATACTCGGCTGAAGGCAACACTGCAGGACCCAACAACATTCTAGAATCCATCAACATTCCGGAATCAATCAACGTTATAGAATCAGTCAACATTCCGGAACCCATCAACATTCCGGAATGCGTCCACATTTGGGAATACATGAACATTCTAGAATCCATCAACATTCCGGAATCAATCAACGTTATAGAAGCCGTCAACTTTCCGGAACCCATCAACCTTCCGGAATTCATCAACATTCCGGAATCCATCAACATTCTGGAATACGTCAACATTCCGGAACCCATCAACATTCCGGAATGCGTCCACGTTCGGGAATACATCAACATTCTGGAATCCATCAACATTCCGGAATACATCAACATTCTGGAATACATCAAAATTCCGGGATACTTGGCTGAAGGCAACACTGCAGGAAACAACAACATTCTAGAATCCATCAACATTCCGGAATCAATCAACGTTATAGAATCAGTCAACATTCCGGAACCCATCAACATTTCGGAATGCGTCCACATTTGGTAATACATGAACATTCTAGAATCCATCAACATTCCGGAATCAATCAACGTTACAGAATCCGTCAACATTCCGGAACCCATCAACATTCCGGAATTCATCAACATTCCGGAACCCATCAACATTCCGGAATGCGTCCACATTCGGGAATACATCAACATTCTAGAATCCATCAACATTCCGGAATACATCAACATTCTGGAATACATCAACATTCCGGGATACTTGGCTGAAGGCAACACTGCAGGACCCAACAACATTCTAGAATCCATCAACATTGCGGAATCAATCAACGTTATAGAATCCATCAACATCCCGGATCCCATCAACATTCCGGAATTCATCAACATTCCGGAACACATCAACATTCCGGAATGCGTCCACGTTCGGGAATACATCAACATTCTAGAATTCATCAACATTCCGGAATCCATCAACATTCTGGAATACGTCAACATTCCGGAACCCATCAACATTCCGGAATGCGTCCACGTTCGGGAATACATCAACATTATAGAATCCATCAAAATTCCGGAATACATCAACATTCTGGAATACATCAAAATTCCGGGATACTTGGCTAAAGGCAACACTGCAGGAAACAACAACATTCGAGAGTCCATCAACATTCCGGAATCAATCAATGTTATAGAATCAGTCAACATTCCGGAACCCATCAACATTCCGGAATGCGTCCACATTTGGTAATACATGAACATTCTAGAATCCATCAACATTCCGGAATCAATCAACGTTACAGAATCCGTCAACATTCCGGAACCCATCAACATTCCGGAATTCATCAACATTACGGAACCCATCAACATTCCGGAATGCGTCCACGTTCGGGAATACATCAACATTCTAGAATTCATCAACATTCCAGAATAAATCAACGTTATAGAATCCGTCAACATTCCGGAGCCCATCAACATTCCGGAATGCGTCCACGTTCGGGAATACATCAACATTCTAGAATCCATCAACATTCCGGAATACATCAACATTCTTTAATACATCAAAAGTCCAAGATAGTTGGCTGAAGGCAACACTGCAGGAAACAACAACATTCTAGAATCCATCAACATTGCGGAATCAATCAACGTTATAGAATCAGTCAACATTCCGGAACCCATCAACATTCCGGAATGCGTCCACGTTCGGGAATACATCAACATTCTAGAATCCATCAACATTCCGGAATACATCAACATTCTGGAATACATCAAAATTCCGGGATAGTTGGCTGAAGGCAACACTGCAGGAAACAACAACATTCTAGAATCCATCAACATTGCGGAATCAATCAACGTTATAGAATCAGTCAACATTCCGGAACCCATCAACGTTCCGGAATGCGTCCACATTTGGGAATACATGAACATTCTAGAATCCATCAACATTCCGGAATCAATCAACATTACAGAATCCGTCAACATTCCGGAACCCATCAACATTCCGGAATGCGTCCACGTTCGGGAATACATCAACATTCTAGAATCCATCAACATTCCGGAATACATCAACATTCTGGAATACATCAACATTCCGGGATACTCGGCTGAAGGCAACACTGAAGGACCCAACAACATTCTAGAATCCATCAACATTCCGGAATCAATCAACGTTATAGAATCAGTCAACATTCCGGAACCCATCAACATTCCGAAATGCGTCCACATTTGGGAATACATGAACATTCTACAATCCATCAACATTCCGGAATCAAACAACGTTGTAGAAGCCGTCAACTTTCCGGAACCCATCAACCTTCCGGAATTCATCAACATTCCGGAACCCATCAATATTCCGGAATGCGTCCACGTTCAGGAATACATCAACATTCTAGAATTCATCAACATTCCGGAATCCATCAACATTCTGGAATACGTCAACATTCCGGAACCCATCAACATTTCAGAAGGCGTCCACGTTCGGGATTACATCAACATTCTAGAATCCATCAACATTCCAGAATAAATCAACGTTATAGAATCCGTCAACATTCCGGAACCCATCAACATTCCGGAATGCGTCCACGTTCGGGAATACATCAACATTCTGGAATCCATCAACATTCCGGAATACATCAACATTCTGGAATACATCAAAATTCCGGGATACTTGGCTGAAGGCAACACTGCAGGAAACAACAACATTCTAGAATCCATCAACATTCCGGAATCAATCAACGTTATAGAATCAGTCAACATTCCGGAACCCATCAACATTCCGGAATGCGTCCACATTTGGGAATACATGAACATTCTAGAATCCATCAACATTCCGGAATCAATCAACGTTATAGAAGCCGTCAACTTTCCGGAACCCATCAACCTTCCGGAATTCATCAACATTCCGGAACCCATCAATATTCCGGAATGCGTCCACGTTCAGGAATACATCAACATTCTAGAATCCATCAACATTCCGGAATCAATCAACATTACAGAATCCGTCAACATTCCGGAACCCATCAACATTCCGGAATGCGTCCACGTTCGGGAATACATCAACATTCTAGAATCCATCAACATTCCGGAATACATCAACATTCTGGAATACATCAACATTCCGGGATACTCGGCTGAAGGCAACACTGCAGGACCCAACAACATTCTAGAATCCATCAACATTCCGGAATCAATCAACGTTATAGAATCAGTCAACATTCCGGAACCCATCAACATTCCGGAATGCGTCCACATTTGGGAATACATGAACATTCTAGAATCCATCAACATTCCGGAATCAATCAACGTTATAGAAGCCGTCAACTTTCCGGAACCCATCAACCTTCCGGAATTCATCAACATTCCGGAATCCATCAACATTCTGGAATACGTCAACATTCCGGAACCCATCAACATTCCGGAATGCGTCCACGTTCGGGAATACATCAACATTCTGGAATCCATCAACATTCCGGAATACATCAACATTCTGGAATACATCAAAATTCCGGGATACTTGGCTGAAGGCAACACTGCAGGAAACAACAACATTCTAGAATCCATCAACATTCCGGAATCAATCAACGTTATAGAATCAGTCAACATTCCGGAACCCATCAACATTTCGGAATGCGTCCACATTTGGTAATACATGAACATTCTAGAATCCATCAACATTCCGGAATCAATCAACGTTACAGAATCCGTCAACATTCCGGAACCCATCAACATTCCGGAATTCATCAACATTCCGGAACCCATCAACATTCCGGAATGCGTCCACATTCGGGAATACATCAACATTCTAGAATCCATCAACATTCCGGAATACATCAACATTCTGGAATACATCAACATTCCGGGATACTTGGCTGAAGGCAACACTGCAGGACCCAACAACATTCTAGAATCCATCAACATTGCGGAATCAATCAACGTTATAGAATCCATCAACATCCCGGATCCCATCAACATTCCGGAATTCATCAACATTCCGGAACACATCAACATTCCGGAATGCGTCCACGTTCGGGAATACATCAACATTCTAGAATTCATCAACATTCCGGAATCCATCAACATTCTGGAATACGTCAACATTCCGGAACCCATCAACATTCCGGAATGCGTCCACGTTCGGGAATACATCAACATTCTAGAATCCATCAACATTCCGGAATACATCAACATTCTGGAATACATCAAAATTCCGGGATACTTGGCTGAAAGGCAACACTGCAGGAAACAACAACATTCTAGAATCCATCAACATTGCGGAATCAATCAACGTTATAGAATCAGTCAACATTCCGGAACCCATCAACATTCCGGAATGCGTCCACATTTGGGAATACATGAACATTCTAGAATCCATCAACATTCCGGAATCAATCAACATTGCAGAATCCGTCAACATTCCGGAACCCATCAACATTCCGGAATGCGTCCACGTTCGGGAATACATCAACATTCTAGAATCCATCAACATTCCGGAATACATCAACATTCTGGAATACATCAACATTCCGGGATACTCGGCTGAAGGCAACACTGCAGGACCCAACAACATTCTAGAATCCATCAACATTCCGGAATCAATCAACGTTATAGAATCAGTCAACATTCCGGAACCCATCAACATTCCGGAATGCGTCCACATTTGGGAATACATGAACATTCTAGAATCCATCAACATTCCGGAATCAATCAACGTTATAGAAGCCGTCAACTTTCCGGAACCCATCAACCTTCCGGAATTCATCAACATTCCGGAACCCATCAATATTCCGGAATGCGTCCACGTTCAGGAATACATCAACATTCTAGAATTCATCAACATTCCGGAATCCATCAACATTCTGGAATACGTCAACATTCCGGAACCCATCAACATTCCGGAATGCGTCCACGTTCGGGAATACATCAACATTCTGGAATCCATCAACATTCCGGAATACATCAACATTCTGGAATACATCAAAATTCCGGGATACTTGGCTGAAGGCAACACTGCAGGAAACAACAACATTCTAGAATCCAACAACATTCCGGAATCAATCAACGTTATAGAATCAGTCAACATTCCAGAACCCATCAACATTCCGGAATGCGTCCACATTTGGTAATACATGAACATTCTAGAATCCATCAACATTCCGGAATCAATCAACGTTACAGAATCCGTCAACATTCCGGAACCCATCAACATTCCGGAATTCATCAACATTCCGGAACCCATCAACATTCCGGAATGCGTCCACATTCGGGAATACATCAACATTCTAGAATCCATCAACATTCCAGAATACATCAACATTCTGGAATACATCAACATTCCGGGATACTTGGCTGAAGGCAACACTGCAGGACCCAACAACATTCTAGAATCCATCAACATTCCGGAATCAATCAACGTTATAGAATCAGTCAACATTCCGGAACCCATCAACATTCTGGAATGCGTCCACATTTGGGAATACATGAACATTCTAGAATCCATCAACATTCCGGAATCAATCAACGTTATAGAAGCCGTCAACTTTCCGGAACCCATCAACCTTCCGGAATTCATCAACATTCCGGAACCCATCAATATTCCGGAATGCGTCCACGTTCAGGAATACATCAACATTCTAGAATTCATCAACATTCCGGAATCCATCAACATTCTGGAAAACGTCAACATTCCGGAACCCATCAACATTCCGGAATGCGTCCACGTTCGGGAATACATCAACATTCTGGAATCCATCAACATTCCGGAATACATCAACATTCTGGAATACATCAAAATTCCGGGATACTTGGCTGAAGGCAACACTGCAGGAAACAACAACATTCTAGAATCCATCAACATTCCGGAATCAATCAACGTTATAGAATCAGTCAACATTCCGGAACCCATCAACATTCCGGAATGCGTCCACATTTGGTAATACATGAACATTCTAGAATCCATCAACATTCCGGAATCAATCAACGTTACAGAATCCGTCAACATTCCGGAACCCATCAACATTCCGGAATTCATCAACATTCCGGAACCCATCAACATTCCGGAATGCGTCCACATTCGGGAATACATCAACATTCTAGAATCCATCAACATTCCGGAATACATCAACATTCTGGAATACATCAACATTCCGGGATACTTGGCTGAAGGCAACACTGCAGGACCCAACAACATTCTAGAATCCATCAACATTGCGGAATCAATCAACGTTATAGAATCCATCAACATCCCGGATCCCATCAACATTCCGGAATTCATCAACATTCCGGAACACATCAACATTCCGGAATGCGTCCACGTTCGGGAATACATCAACATTCTAGAATTCATCAACATTCCGGAATCCATCAACATTCTGGAATACGTCAACATTCCGGAACCCATCAACATTCCGGAATGCGTCCACGTTCGGGAATACATCAACATTATAGAATCCATCAAAATTCCGGAATACATCAACATTCTGGAATACATCAAAATTCCGGGATACTTGGCTAAAGGCAACACTGCAGGAAACAACAACATTCGAGAGTCCATCAACATTCCGGAATCAATCAATGTTATAGAATCAGTCAACATTCCGGAACCCATCAACATTCCGGAATGCGTCCACATTTGGTAATACATGAACATTCTAGAATCCATCAACATTCCGGAATCAATCAACGTTACAGAATCCGTCAACATTCCGGAACCCATCAACATTCCGGAATTCATCAACATTACGGAACCCATCAACATTCCGGAATGCGTCCACGTTCGGGAATACATCAACATTCTAGAATTCATCAACATTCCGGAGCCCATCAACATTCCGGAATTCATCAACATTCCGGAATCCATCAACATTCCGGAATGCGTCCACATTCGGGAATACATAAACATTCTAGAATTCATCAACATTCCAGAATAAATCAACGTTATAGAATCCGTCAACATTCCGGAACCCATCAACATTCCGGAATGCGTCCACGTTCGGGAATACATCAACATTCTAGAATCCATCAACATTCCGGAATACATCAACATTCTTTAATACATCAAAAGTCCGTGATAGTTGGCTGAAGGCAACACTGCAGGAAACAACAACATTCTAGAATCCATCAACATTGCGGAATCAATCAACGTTATAGAATCAGTCAACATTCCGGAACCCATCAACATTCCGGAATGCGTCCACGTTCGGGAATACATCAACATTCTAGAATCCATCAACATTCCGGAATACATCAACATTCTGGAATACATCAAAATTCCGGGATAGTTGGCTGAAGGCAACACTGCAGGAAACAACAACATTCTAGAATCCATCAACATTGCGGAATCAATCAACGTTATAGAATCAGTCAACATTCCGGAACCCATCAACGTTCCGGAATGCGTCCACATTTGGGAATACATGAACATTCTAGAATCCATCAACATTCCGGAATCAATCAACATTACAGAATCCGTCAACATTCCGGAACCCATCAACATTCCGGAATGCGTCCACGTTCGGGAATACATCAACATTCTAGAATCCATCAACATTCCGGAATACATCAACATTCTGGAATACATCAACATTCCGGGATACTCGGCTGAAGGCAACACTGCAGGACCCAACAACATTCTAGAATCCATCAACATTCCGGAATCAATCAACGTTATAGAATCAGTCAACATTCCGGAACCCATCAACATTCCGGAATGCGTCCACATTTGGGAATACATGAACATTCTAGAATCCATCAACATTCCGGAATCAATCAACGTTATAGAAGCCGTCAACTTTCCGGAACCCATCAACCTTCCGGAATTCATCAACATTCCGGAATCCATCAACATTCTGGAATACGTCAACATTCCGGAACCCATCAACATTCCGGAATGCGTCCACGTTCGGGAATACATCAACATTCTGGAATCCATCAACATTCCGGAATACATCAACATTCTGGAATACATCAAAATTCCGGGATACTTGGCTGAAGGCAACACTGCAGGAAACAACAACATTCTAGAATCCATCAACATTCCGGAATCAATCAACGTTATAGAATCAGTCAACATTCCGGAACCCATCAACATTCCGGAATGCGTCCACATTTGGTAATACATGAACATTCTAGAATCCATCAACATTCCGGAATCAATCAACGTTACAGAATCCGTCAACATTCCGGAACCCATCAACATTCCGGAATTCATCAACATTCCGGAACCCATCAACATTCCGGAATGCGTCCACATTCGGGAATACATCAACATTCTAGAATCCATCAACATTCCGGAATACATCAACATTCTGGAATACATCAACATTCCGGGATACTTGGCTGAAGGCAACACTGCAGGACCCAACAACATTCTAGAATCCATCAACATTGCGGAATCAATCAACGTTATAGAATCCATCAACATCCCGGATCCCATCAACATTCCGGAATTCATCAACATTCCGGAACACATCAACATTCCGGAATGCGTCCACGTTCGGGAATACATCAACATTCTAGAATTCATCAACATTCCGGAATCCATCAACATTCTGGAATACGTCAAAATTCCGGAACCCATCAACATTCCGGAATGCGTCCACGTTCGGGAATACATCAACATTCTAGAATCCATCAACATTCCGGAATACATCAACATTCTTTAATACATCAAAAGTCCGTGATAGTTGGCTGAAGGCAACACTGCAGGAAACAACAACATTCTAGAATCCATCAACATTGCGGAATCAATCAACGTTATAGAATCAGTCAACATTCCGGAACCCATCAACATTCCGGAATGCGTCCACATTTGGGAATACATGAACATTCTAGAATCCATCAACATTCCGGAATCAATCAACATTACAGAATCCGTCAACATTCCGGAACCCATCAACATTCCGGAATGCGTCCACGTTCGGGAATACATCAACATTCTAGAATCCATCAACATTCCGGAATACATCAACATTCTGGAATACATCAACATTCCGGGATACTCGGCTGAAGGCAACACTGCAGGACCCAACAACATTCTAGAATCCATCAACATTCCGGAATCAATCAACGTTATAGAATCAGTCAACATTCCGGAACCCATCAACATTCCGGAATGCGTCCACATTTGGGAATACATGAACATTCTAGAATCCATCAACATTCCGGAATCAATCAACGTTATAGAAGCCGTCAACTTTCCGGAACCCATCAACCTTCCGGAATTCATCAACATTCCGGAACCCATCAATATTCCGGAATGCGTCCACGTTCAGGAATACATCAACATTCTAGAATTCATCAACATTCCGGAATCCATCAACATTCTGGAATACGTCAACATTCCGGAACCCATCAACATTCCGGAATGCGTCCACGTTCGGGAATACATCAACATTCTGGAATCCATCAACATTCCGGAATACATCAACATTCTGGAATACATCAAAATTCCGGGATACTTGGCTGAAGGCAACACTGCAGGAAACAACAACATTCTAGAATCCAACAACATTCCGGAATCAATCAACGTTATAGAATCAGTCAACATTCCAGAACCCATCAACATTCCGGAATGCGTCCACATTTGGTAATACATGAACATTCTAGAATCCATCAACATTCCGGAATCAATCAACGTTACAGAATCCGTCAACATTCCGGAACCCATCAACATTCCGGAATTCATCAACATTCCGGAACCCATCAACATTCCGGAATGCGTCCACATTCGGGAATACATCAACATTCTAGAATCCATCAACATTCCAGAATACATCAACATTCTGGAATACATCAACATTCCGGGATACTTGGCTGAAGGCAACACTGCAGGACCCAACAACATTCTAGAATCCATCAACATTCCGGAATCAATCAACGTTATAGAATCAGTCAACATTCCGGAACCCATCAACATTCTGGAATGCGTCCACATTTGGGAATACATGAACATTCTAGAATCCATCAACATTCCGGAATCAATCAACGTTATAGAAGCCGTCAACTTTCCGGAACCCATCAACCTTCCGGAATTCATCAACATTCCGGAACCCATCAATATTCCGGAATGCGTCCACGTTCAGGAATACATCAACATTCTAGAATTCATCAACATTCCGGAATCCATCAACATTCTGGAATACGTCAACATTCCGGAACCCATCAACATTCCGGAATGCGTCCACGTTCGGGAATACATCAACATTCTGGAATCCATCAACATTCCGGAATACATCAACATTCTGGAATACATCAAAATTCCGGGATACTTGGCTGAAGGCAACACTGCAGGAAACAACAACATTCTAGAATCCATCAACATTGCCGGAATCAATCAACGTTATAGAATCAGTCAACATTCCGGAACCCATCAACATTCCGGAATGCGTCCACATTTGGTAATACATGAACATTCTAGAATCCATCAACATTCCGGAATCAATCAACGTTACAGAATCCGTCAACATTCCGGAACCCATCAACATTCCGGAATTCATCAACATTCCGGAACCCATCAACATTCCGGAATGCGTCCACATTCGGGAATACATCAACATTCTAGAATCCATCAACATTCCGGAATACATCAACATTCTGGAATACATCAACATTCCGGGATACTTGGCTGAAGGCAACACTGCAGGACCCAACAACATTCTAGAATCCATCAACATTGCGGAATCAATCAACGTTATAGAATCCATCAACATCCCGGATCCCATCAACATTCCGGAATTCATCAACATTCCGGAACACATCAACATTCCGGAATGCGTCCACGTTCGGGAATACATCAACATTCTAGAATTCATCAACATTCCGGAATCCATCAACATTCTGGAATACGTCAACATTCCGGAACCCATCAACATTCCGGAATGCGTCCACGTTCGGGAATACATCAACATTATAGAATCCATCAAAATTCCGGAATACATCAACATTCTGGAATACATCAAAATTCCGGGATACTTGGCTAAAGGCAACACTGCAGGAAACAACAACATTCGAGAGTCCATCAACATTCCGGAATCAATCAATGTTATAGAATCAGTCAACATTCCGGAACCCATCAACATTCCGGAATGCGTCCACATTTGGTAATACATGAACATTCTAGAATCCATCAACATTCCGGAATCAATCAACGTTACAGAATCCGTCAACATTCCGGAACCCATCAACATTCCGGAATTCATCAACATTACGGAACCCATCAACATTCCGGAATGCGTCCACGTTCGGGAATACATCAACATTCTAGAATTCATCAACATTCCGGAGCCCATCAACATTCCGGAATTCATCAACATTCCGGAATCCATCAACATTCCGGAATGCGTCCACATTCGGGAATACATAAACATTCTAGAATTCATCAACATTCCAGAATAAATCAACGTTATAGAATCCGTCAACATTCCGGAACCCATCAACATTCCGGAATGCGTCCACGTTCGGGAATACATCAACATTCTAGAATCCATCAACATTCCGGAATACATCAACATTCTTTAATACATCAAAAGTCCGTGATAGTTGGCTGAAGGCAACACTGCAGGAAACAACAACATTCTAGAATCCATCAACATTGCGGAATCAATCAACGTTATAGAATCAGTCAACATTCCGGAACCCATCAACATTCCGGAATGCGTCCACGTTCGGGAATACATCAACATTCTAGAATCCATCAACATTCCGGAATACATCAACATTCTGGAATACATCAAAATTCCGGGATAGTTGGCTGAAGGCAACACTGCAGGAAACAACAACATTCTAGAATCCATCAACATTGCGGAATCAATCAACGTTATAGAATCAGTCAACATTCCGGAACCCATCAACGTTCCGGAATGCGTCCACATTTGGGAATACATGAACATTCTAGAATCCATCAACATTCCGGAATCAATCAACATTACAGAATCCGTCAACATTCCGGAACCCATCAACATTCCGGAATGCGTCCACGTTCGGGAATACATCAACATTCTAGAATCCATCAACATTCCGGAATACATCAACATTCTGGAATACATCAACATTCCGGGATACTCGGCTGAAGGCAACACTGCAGGACCCAACAACATTCTAGAATCCATCAACATTCCGGAATCAATCAACGTTATAGAATCAGTCAACATTCCGGAACCCATCAACATTCCGGAATGCGTCCACATTTGGGAATACATGAACATTCTAGAATCCATCAACATTCCGGAATCAATCAACGTTATAGAAGCCGTCAACTTTCCGGAACCCATCAACCTTCCGGAATTCATCAACATTCCGGAATCCATCAACATTCTGGAATACGTCAACATTCCGGAACCCATCAACATTCCGGAATGCGTCCACGTTCGGGAATACATCAACATTCTGGAATCCATCAACATTCCGGAATACATCAACATTCTGGAATACATCAAAATTCCGGGATACTTGGCTGAAGGCAACACTGCAGGAAACAACAACATTCTAGAATCCATCAACATTCCGGAATCAATCAACGTTATAGAATCAGTCAACATTCCGGAACCCATCAACATTCCGGAATGCGTCCACATTTGGTAATACATGAACATTCTAGAATCCATCAACATTCCGGAATCAATCAACGTTACAGAATCCGTCAACATTCCGGAACCCATCAACATTCCGGAATTCATCAACATTCCGGAACCCATCAACATTCCGGAATGCGTCCACATTCGGGAATACATCAACATTCTAGAATCCATCAACATTCCGGAATACATCAACATTCTGGAATACATCAACATTCCGGGATACTTGGCTGAAGGCAACACTGCAGGACCCAACAACATTCTAGAATCCATCAACATTGCGGAATCAATCAACGTTATAGAATCCATCAACATCCCGGATCCCATCAACATTCCGGAATTCATCAACATTCCGGAACACATCAACATTCCGGAATGCGTCCACGTTCGGGAATACATCAACATTCTAGAATTCATCAACATTCCGGAATCCATCAACATTCTGGAATACGTCAACATTCCGGAACCCATCAACATTCCGGAATGCGTCCACATTCGGGAATACATCAACATTATAGAATCCATCAAAATTCCGGAATACATCAACATTCTGGAATACATCAAAATTCCGGGATACTTGGCTAAAGGCAACACTGCAGGAAACAACAACATTCGAGAGTCCATCAACATTCCGGAATCAATCAATGTTATAGAATCAGTCAACATTCCGGAACCCATCAACATTCCGGAATGCGTCCACATTTGGTAATACATGAACATTCTAGAATCCATCAACATTCCGGAATCAATCAACGTTACAGAATCCGTCAACATTCCGGAACCCATCAACATTCCGGAATTCATCAACATTCCGGAACCCATCAACATTCCGGATTGCGTCCACATTCGGGAATACATCAACATTCTAGAATCCATCAACATTCCGGAATACATCAACATTCTGGAATACATCAACATTCCGGGATACTTGGCTGAAGGCAACACTGCAGGACCCAACAACATTCTAGAATCCATCAACATTGCGGAATCAATCAACGTTATAGAATCCATCAACATCCCGGATCCCATCAACATTCCGGAATTCATCAACATTCCGGAACACATCAACATTCCGGAATGCGTCCACGTTCGGGAATACATCAACATTCTAGAATTCATCAACATTCCGGAATCCATCAACATTCTGGAATACGTCAACATTCCGGAACCCATCAACATTCCGGAATGCGTCCACGTTCGGGAATACATCAACATTATAGAATCCATCAAAATTCCGGAATACATCAACATTCTGGAATACATCAAAATTCCGGGATACTTGGCTAAAGGCAACACTGCAGGAAACAACAACATTCGAGAGTCCATCAACATTCCGGAATCAATCAATGTTATAGAATCAGTCAACATTCCGGAACCCATCAACATTCCGGAATGCGTCCACATTTGGTAATACATGAACATTCTAGAATCCATCAACATTCCGGAATCAATCAACGTTACAGAATCCGTCAACATTCCGGAACCCATCAACATTCCGGAATTCATCAACATTACGGAACCCATCAACATTCCGGAATGCGTCCACGTTCGGGAATACATCAACATTCTAGAATTCATCAACATTCCGGAGCCCATCAACATTCCGGAATTCATCAACATTCCGGAATCCATCAACATTCCGGAATGCGTCCACATTCGGGAATACATAAACATTCTAGAATTCATCAACATTCCAGAATAAATCAACGTTATAGAATCCGTCAACATTCCGGAGCCCATCAACATTCCGGAATGCGTCCACGTTCGGGAATACATCAACATTCTAGAATCCATCAACATTCCGGAATACATCAACATTCTTTAATACATCAAAAGTCCGTGATAGTTGGCTGAAGGCAACACTGCAGGAAACAACAACATTCTAGAATCCATCAACATTGCGGAATCAATCAACGTTATAGAATCAGTCAACATTCCGGAACCCATCAACATTCCGGAATGCGTCCACGTTCGGGAATACATCAACATTCTAGAATCCATCAACATTCCGGAATACATCAACATTCTGGAATACATCAAAATTCCGGGATAGTTGGCTGAAGGCAACACTGCAGGAAACAACAACATTCTAGAATCCATCAACATTGCGGAATCAATCAACGTTATAGAATCAGTCAACATTCCGGAACCCATCAACGTTCCGGAATGCGTCCACATTTGGGAATACATGAACATTCTAGAATCCATCAACATTCCGGAATCAATCAACATTACAGAATCCGTCAACATTCCGGAACCCATCAACATTCCGGAATGCGTCCACGTTCGGGAATACATCAACATTCTAGAATCCATCAACATTCCGGAATACATCAACATTCTGGAATACATCAACATTCCGGGATACTCGGCTGAAGGCAACACTGCAGGACCCAACAACATTCTAGAATCCATCAACATTCCGGAATCAATCAACGTTATAGAATCAGTCAACATTCCGGAACCCATCAACATTCCGGAATGCGTCCACATTTGGGAATACATGAACATTCTAGAATCCATCAACATTCCGGAATCAATCAACGTTATAGAAGCCGTCAACTTTCCGGAACCCATCAACCTTCCGGAATTCATCAACATTCCGGAATCCATCAACATTCTGGAAAACGTCAACATTCCGGAACCCATCAACATTCCGGAATGCGTCCACGTTCGGGAATACATCAACATTCTGGAATCCATCAACATTCCGAAATACATCAACATTCTGGAATACATCAAAATTCCGGGATACTTGGCTGAAGGCAACACTGCAGGAAACAACAACATTCTAGAATCCATCAACATTGCGGAATCAATCAACGTTATAGAATCAGTCAACATTCCGGAACCCATCAACATTCCGGAATGCGTCCACATTTGGTAATACATGAACATTCTAGAATCCATCAACATTCCGGAATCAATCAACGTTACAGAATCCGTCAACATTCCGGAACCCATCAACATTCCGGAATTCATCAACATTCCGGAACCCATCAACATTCCGGAATGCGTCCACATTCGGGAATACATCAACATTCTAGAATCCATCAACATTCCGGAATACATCAACATTCTGGAATACATCAACATTCCGGGATACTTGGCTGAAGGCAACACTGCAGGACCCAACAACATTCTAGAATCCATCAACATTGCGGAATCAATCAACGTTATAGAATCCATCAACATCCCGGATCCCATCAACATTCCGGAATTCATCAACATTCCGGAACACATCAACATTCCGGAATGCGTCCACGTTCGGGAATACATCAACATTCTAGAATTCATCAACATTCCGGAATCCATCAACATTCTGGAATACGTCAACATTCCGGAACCCATCAACATTCCGGAATGCGTCCACATTCGGGAATACATCAACATTATAGAATCCATCAAAATTCCGGAATACATCAACATTCTGGAATACATCAAAATTCCGGGATACTTGGCTAAAGGCAACACTGCAGGAAACAACAACATTCGAGAGTCCATCAACATTCCGGAATCAATCAATGTTATAGAATCAGTCAACATTCCGGAACCCATCAACATTCCGGAATGCGTCCACATTTGGTAATACATGAACATTCTAGAATCCATCAACATTCCGGAATCAATCAACGTTACAGAATCCGTCAACATTCCGGAACCCATCAACATTCCGGAATTCATCAACATTACGGAACCCATCAACATTCCGGAATGCGTCCACGTTCGGGAATACATCAACATTCTAGAATTCATCAACATTCCGGAGCCCATCAACATTCCGGAATTCATCAACATTCCGGAATACATCAACATTCCGGAATGCGTCCACATTCGGGAATACATAAACATTCTAGAATTCATCAACATTCCAGAATAAATCAACGTTATAGAATCCGTCAACATTCCGGAACCCATCAACATTCCGGAATGCGTCCACGTTCGGGAATACATCAACATTCTAGAATCCATCAACATTCCGGAATACATCAACATTCTGGAATACATCAAAATTCCGGGATAGTTGGCTGAAGGCAACACTGCAGGAAACAACAACATTCTAGAATCCATCAACATTGCGGAATCAATCAACGTTATAGAATCAGTCAACATTCCGGAACCCATCAACGTTCCGGAATGCGTCCACATTTGGGAATACATGAACATTCTAGAATCCATCAACATTCCGGAATCAATCAACATTACAGAATCCGTCAACATTCCGGAACCCATCAACATTCCGGAATGCGTCCACGTTCGGGAATACATCAACATTCTAGAATCCATCAACATTCCGGAATACATCAACATTCTGGAATACATCAACATTCCGGGATACTCGGCTGAAGGCAACACTGCAGGACCCAACAACATTCTAGAATCCATCAACATTCCGGAATCAATCAACGTTATAGAATCAGTCAACATTCCGGAACCCATCAACATTCCGGAATGCGTCCACATTTGGGAATACATGAACATTCTAGAATCCATCAACATTCCGGAATCAATCAACGTTATAGAAGCCGTCAACTTTCCGGAACCCATCAACCTTCCGGAATTCATCAACATTCCGGAATCCATCAACATTCTGGAATACGTCAACATTCCGGAACCCATCAACATTCCGGAATGCGTCCACGTTCGGGAATACATCAACATTCTGGAATCCATCAACATTCCGGAATACATCAACATTCTGGAATACATCAAAATTCCGGGATACTTGGCTGAAGGCAACACTGCAGGAAACAACAACATTCTAGAATCCATCAACATTCCGGAATCAATCAACGTTATAGAATCAGTCAACATTCCGGAACCCATCAACATTCCGGAATGCGTCCACATTTGGTAATACATGAACATTCTAGAATCCATCAACATTCCGGAATCAATCAACGTTACAGAATCCGTCAACATTCCGGAACCCATCAACATTCCGGAATTCATCAACATTCCGGAACCCATCAACATTCCGGAATGCGTCCACATTCGGGAATACATCAACATTCTAGAATCCATCAACATTCCTGAATACATCAACATTCTGGAATACATCAACATTCCGGGATACTTGGCTGAAGGCAACACTGCAGGACCCAACAACATTCTAGAATCCATCAACATTGCGGAATCAATCAACGTTATAGAATCCATCAACATCCCGGATCCCATCAACATTCCGGAATTCATCAACATTCCGGAACACATCAACATTCCGGAATGCGTCCACGTTCGGGAATACATCAACATTCTAGAATTCATCAACATTCCGGAATCCATCAACATTCTGGAATACGTCAACAT
Source organism: Amphiprion ocellaris (assembly GCF_022539595.1). Classification (NCBI taxonomy): domain Eukaryota; kingdom Metazoa; phylum Chordata; class Actinopteri; family Pomacentridae; genus Amphiprion; species Amphiprion ocellaris. The sequence continues at coordinate 1,616 of NW_026559415.1, read as the reverse complement.
TCCGGAACCCATCAACATTCCGGAATGCGTCCACGTTCGGGAATACATCAACATTCTAGAATCCATCAACATTCCGGAATACATCAACATTCTTTAATACATCAAAAGTCCGTGATAGTTGGCTGAAGGCAACACTGCAGGAAACAACAACATTCTAGAATCCATCAACATTGCGGAATCAATCAACGTTATAGAATCAGTCAACATTCCGGAACCCATCAACATTCCGGAATGCGTCCACGTTCGGGAATACATCAACATTCTAGAATCCATCAACATTCCGGAATACATCAACAGTCTGGAATACATCAACATTCCGGGATACTTGGCTGAAGGCAACACTGCAGGACCCAACAACATTCTAGAATCCATCAACATTCCGGAATCAATCAACGTTATAGAATCAGTCAACATTCCGGAACCCATCAACATTCTGGAATGCGTCCACATTTGGGAATACATGAACATTCTAGAATCCATCAACATTCCGGAATCAATCAACGTTATAGAAGCCGTCAACTTTCCGGAACCCATCAACCTTCCGGAATTCATCAACATTCCGGAACCCATCAATATTCCGGAATGCGTCCACGTTCAGGAATACATCAACATTCTAGAATTCATCAACATTCCGGAATCCATCAACATTCTGGAAAACGTCAACATTCCGGAACCCATCAACATTCCGGAATGCGTCCACGTTCGGGAATACATCAACATTCTGGAATCCATCAACATTCCGAAATACATCAACATTCTGGAATACATCAAAATTCCGGGATACTTGGCTGAAGGCAACACTGCAGGAAACAACAACATTCTAGAATCCATCAACATTCCGGAATCAATCAACGTTATAGAATCAGTCAACATTCCGGAACCCATCAACATTCCGGAATGCGTCCACATTTGGTAATACATGAACATTCTAGAATCCATCAACATTCCGGAATCAATCAACGTTACAGAATCCGTCAACATTCCGGAACCCATCAACATTCCGGAATTCATCAACATTCCGGAACCCATCAACATTCCGGAATGCGTCCACATTCGGGAATACATCAACATTCTAGAATCCATCAACATTCCGGAATACATCAACATTCTGGAATACATCAACATTCCGGGATACTTGGCTGAAGGCAACACTGCAGGACCCAACAACATTCTAGAATCCATCAACATTGCGGAATCAATCAACGTTATAGAATCCATCAACATCCCGGATCCCATCAACATTCCGGAATTCATCAACATTCCGGAACACATCAACATTCCGGAATGCGTCCACGTTCGGGAATACATCAACATTCTAGAATTCATCAACATTCCGGAATCCATCAACATTCTGGAATACGTCAACATTCCGGAACCCATCAACATTCCGGAATGCGTCCACATTCGGGAATACATCAACATTATAGAATCCATCAAAATTCCGGAATACATCAACATTCTGGAATACATCAAAATTCCGGGATACTTGGCTAAAGGCAACACTGCAGGAAACAACAACATTCGAGAGTCCATCAACATTCCGGAATCAATCAATGTTATAGAATCAGTCAACATTCCGGAACCCATCAACATTCCGGAATGCGTCCACATTTGGT
>NW_026559414.1:0-27635 GCF_022539595.1 Amphiprion ocellaris | reverse complement strand
ATTTTCTCTCACTGTGACCTCATTCTCCTCTCACTGTGACCTCATTCTATACTCACTCTGACCTCAATATATCTCAGTGTGACCTCATTTTCTCTCAGTGTGACATCATTTTCTCTCACTGTGACCTCATTTTTCTCTCACTGTGACCTCAATTTCTTTCACTGTGACCTTCTTCTACTCTCAGTGTGAACTCATTTTTTCTCACTGTGACCTCCTTTTCTCTCACTGTGACCTCATTGTCTCTCACCGTGACCTCATTCTACTCTCACTGTGGCCTCATTTTCTCTCACTGTGACCTCATTGTCTCTCACCGTGACCTCATTCTACTCTCACTGTGGCCTCATTTTCTCTCACTGTGACCTCAATTTTCTCACTGTGACCTCATTTTCTCTCACTGTGACCTTCTTCTACTTTCAGTGTGACTTCATTTTCTCTCACAGTGACCTCATTTTCTCTCACTGTGACCTCATTTTTCTCTCACTGTGGCCTCATTTTCTCTCACTGTGACTTCATTTTCTCTCACTGTGAACTCATTTTCTCTCACTGTGACCTCATTGTACTCTCACTGTGACCTCATTATTTCTCAGTGTGACCTCATTTTCTCTCAGTGTGACATCATTTTCTCTAACTGTGACCTCATTTTTCTCTCAATGTGAACTCATTTTCTCTCACTGTGACCTTCTTCTACTCTCAGTGTGAACTCATTTTTTCTCACTGTGACCTCATTTTCTCTCACTGTGACCTCATTGTCTCTCACCGTGACCTCATTCTACTCTCACTGTGGCCTCATTTTCTCTCACTGTGACCTCATTTTCTCTCACTGTGACCTCATTTTCTCTCACTGTGACCTCATTCTACTCTCACTGTGGCCTCATTTTCTCTCACTGTGACTTCATTTTCTCTCACTGTGACCTCATTTTCTCTCACTGACATCATTTTTCTCTCACTGTGACATCATTTTCTCATTTTCTCTCACTGTGAACTCATTTTGTCTCACTGTGACCTCATTCTACTCTCACTGTGACCTCATTATTTCTCAGTGTGACCTCATTTTCTCTCAGTGCGACATCATTTTCTCTCACTGTGACCTCATTTTTCTCTCATTGTGACGTCATTGTCTCTCACTGTGACCTTCTTCTACTCTCAGTGCGACCTCATTTTTTATCACTGTGACCTCATTTTCTCTCACTGTGACTTCATTGTCTCTCACCGTGACCTCATTCTACTCTCACTGTGACTTCATTTTCTCTCACTGTGACTTCATTTTCTTTCACTGTGACATCATTTGTCTCTCACTGTGACTTCATTTTCTCTCACTGTGAAATCATTTTTCTCTCACTGTGACATCATTTTCTTTTTTTCTCTCACTGTGAACTCATTTTCTCTCACTGTGACCTTCTTCTACTGTCAGTGTGACCTCATTTTTTCCTCACTGTGACCTCATTTTCTCTCACTGTGACCTCATTTTCTCTCAGTGTGAAATCATTTTCTCTCACTGTGAACTCATTTTTCTCTCACTGTGGACCTCACTTTCTCTCACTGTGACCTCATTTCTCTCACTGTGACCTCATTTTCTCTCACTGTGACCTCATTTTCTCTCACTGTGACCTCATTTTCTCTCACTGTGACCTCATTTTCTCTCACTGTGACCTCATTTTCTCTCACTGTGACCTCATTCTCTCTCACTGTGACCTCATTTTTCTCACTGTGACCTCATTTTCTCTCACTGTGACCTCATTTTCTCTCACTGTGACCTCATTTTCTCTCACTGTGACCTCATTCTTCTCTCACTGTGACTTCAATTTTCTCACTGTGACCTCATTTTCTCTCACTGTGACCTCATTTTCTCTCACTGTGACCTCATTTTCTCTCACTGTGACCTTCTTCTTCTCTCATGTGACCTCATTTTCTCTCACTGTGACCTCATTTTCTCTCACTGTGACCTCATTTCTCTCACTGTGACCTCATTCTACTCTCACTGTGACCTCATTTTCTCACTGTGACCTCATTTTCTCTCACTGTGACCTCATTTTCTCTCACTGTGACCTCATTTTCTCTCTCACTGTGACCTCATTTTCTCTCACTGTGACCTCATTTCTACTCTCACTGTGACCTCATTTTTCTCACTGTGACCTCATTTTCTCTCACTGTGACCTCATTTTCTCTCACTGTGACCTCATTTTCTCTCACTGTGACCTCATTTTCTCTCACTGTGACCTCATTTTCTCTCACTGTGACCTCATTTTCTCTCACTGTGACCTCATTTTTCTCTCACTGTGACCTCATTTTTCTCTCACTGTGACCTCATTTTCTCTCACTGTGACCTCATTCTTCTCTCATGTGACCTCATTTTCTCTCACTGTGACCTCATTTTCTCTCACTGTGACCTCATTTTCTCTCACTGTGACCTCATTCTCTCTCACTGTGACCTCATTTTCTCTCATGTGACCTCATTTTCTCTCACTGTGACTTCATTTTCTCTCACTGACGTCATTTTTCTCTCACTGTGACCTCATTTTTCTCTCACTGTGACATCATTTTCTCGTTTTCTCTCACTTTGACCTTATTTTCTCTCACTGTGACTTCATTTTCTCTCACTGTGACCTCATTTTTCTCTCACTGTGACCTCATTTTCTCTCACTGTGACCTCATTCTACTCTCACTGTGACCTCATTTTTCTCACTGTGACCTCATTTTTTCTCACTGTGGCCTCATTTTCTCTCACTGTGACTTCATTTTCTTTCACTATGACATCATTTTTCTCTAACTGTGACTTCATTTTCTCATTTTCTCTCACTTTGACCTTATTTTCTCTCACTGTGACTTCATTTTCTCTCACTGTGACCTCATTTTTCTCTCACTGTGACCTCATTTTCTCTCACTGTGACCTCATTCTACTCTCACTGTGACTTAATTGTCTCTCACAGTGACCTCATTTTTCTCTCACTGTGACATCATTTTTCTCTCACTGTGACCTCATTTTCCTCTCACTGTGACCTCATTTTCTCTTACTGTGACTCATTTTCTCTCACTGTGACCTCATTTTCTCCTCACTGTGACCTCATTTTTCTCTCACTGTGACCTCATTTTCTCTCACTGTGACCTCATTTTCTCTCACTGTGACCTCATTTTCTCCTCACTGTGACTCAATTTTCTCTCCACTGTGACCTCATTTTCTCTCACTGTGACCTCATTTTCTCTCACTGTGACCTCATTTTTCTCTCACTGTGACCTCATTTTCTCTCACTGTGACCTCATTTCTCTCACTGTGACCTCATTTTCTCTCATTGTGACCTCATTTTCTCTCACTGTGACCTCATTTTCTCTCACTGTGACCTCATTTTCTCCTCACTGTGACCACATTTTCTCTTCATTGTGACCTCATTTTCTCTCACTGTGACCTCATTTCTCTCACTGTGACCTCATTTTTCTCACTGTGACCTCATTTTCTCTCACTGTGACCTCATTTTCTTTCACTGTGACATCATTTTTCTCTCACTGTGACATTTTCTCATTTTCTCTTACTGTGAACTCATTTTCTCTCACTGTGACCTCATTTTCTCTCTCTGACTTCATTTTTTTTCACTGTGACCTCATTTTTCTCTCACTGTGACGTCATTTTCTCTCACTGTGACCTGATTCTAGTCTCAGTGCGACCTCATTTTTTCTCACTGTGACCTCATTTTCTCTCACTGTGGCCTCATTTTCTCTCACTGTGACTTCATTTTCTCTCACTGTGACCTCATTTTCTCTCACTGACATCATTTATCTCTCACTGTGACATCATTTTCTCATTTTCTCTCACTGTGAACTCATTTTGTCTCACTGTGACCTCATTCTACTCTCACTGTGACCTCATTATTTCTCAGTGTGACCTCATTTTCTCTCAGTGCGACATCATTTTCTCTCACTGTGACCTCATTTTTCTCTCATTGTGACATCATTGTCTCTCACTGTGACCTTCTTCTACTCTCAGTGTGACCTGATTTTTTATCACTGTGACATCATTTTCTCTCACTGTGACCTCATTGTCTCTCACCGTGACCTCATTCTACTCTCACTGTGACTTCATTTTCTCTCACTGTGACTTCATTTTCTTTCACTATGACATCATTTTTCTCTCACTGTGACTTCATTTTCTGTCACTGTGACATCATTTTTCTCTCACTGTGACATCATTTTCTCATTTTCTCTCACTGTGACTTCATTTTCTCTCACTGTGACCTCATTTTCTCTCACTGTGACCTTATTCTACTCTCAGTGTGACCTCATTTTTTCTCACTTTGACCTCATTTTCTCTCACTGTGACCTCATTTTCTCTCACGGTGACCTCATTCTACTCTCACTGTGGCCTCATTTTCTCTCACTGTGACTTCATTTTCTCTGACTGTGACCTCATTTTCTCTCACTGACGTCATTTTTCTCTCACTGTGACATCATTTTCTCTTTTTCTCTCACTGTGAACTCATTTTCTCTCACTGTGACCTCATTCTTCTCTCACTGTGACCCCATTTTCTCTCACTGTGACCTCATTTTCTCTCACTGTGACCTCATTCTTCTCTCACTGTGACCTCATTTTCTCTCACTGTGACCTCATTTTCTCTCACTGTGACCTCATTTTCTCTCACTGTGACCTCATTTTCTCTCACTGTGACCTCATTTTCTCTCACTGTGACTTCATTTTCTCTCACTGTGACCTCATTTTCTCTCACTGACCTCATTTTTCTCTCACTGTGACCTCATTTTCTCTCACTGTGAAATCATTTTTCTCTCACTGTGACATCATTTCTTTTTTCTCTCACTGTGACCTCATTTTCTCTCACTGTGACCTCATTTCTCTCTCAGTGTGACCTCATTTTCTCTCACTGTGACCTCATTTTCTCTCTACTGTGACCTCATTTTCTCTCACTGTAACCTCATTCTTCTCTCACTGTGACCTCATTTTCTCTCACTGTGACCTCATTTTCTCTCACTGTGACCTCATTTTCTCTCACTGTGACCTCATTTTCTCTCACTGTGACCTCATTTTCTCTCACTGTGACCTCATTTTCTCTCACTGTGACCTCATTTTCTCTCACTGTGACCTCATTTTCTCTCACTGTGACCTCATTTCTCTCACTGTGACCTCATTTCTCTCACTGTGACCTCATTTTCTCTCACTGTGACCTCATTTTCTCTCACTGTGACCTCATTTTCTCTCAGTGACCTCATTTTCTCTCACTGTGACCTCATTTTTCTCTCACTGTGACCTCATTTTCTCTCACTGTGACCTCATTTTCTCTCACTGTGACCTCATTTTCTCTCACTGTGACCTCATTTTCTCTCACTGTGACTCATTGTCTCTCACTGTGACCTCATTTTCTCTCACTGTGACCTCATTTTCTCTCACTGTGACCTCATTTTCTCTCACTGTGACCTCATTTTCTCTCACTGTGACCTCATTTTCTCTCACTGTGACCTCATTTTCTCTCACTGTGACCTCATTTTCTTTTTTTCTCTCACTGTGAACTCATTTTCTCTCACTGTGACCTTCTTCTACTGTCAGTGTGACCTCATTTTTTCTCACTGTGACCTCATTTTCTCTCACTGTGACCTCATTTTCTCTCAGTGTGAAATCATTTTCTCTCACTGTGAACTCATTTTTCTCTCACTGTGGCCTCACTTTCTCTCACTGTGACTTCATTTTCTCTCACTGTGACCTCATTTTCTGTCAGTGTGACATCATTTTCTCTCACTGTGAACTCATTTTTCTCTCACTGTGACCTCATTTTTCTCTCACTGTGATCTCATTTTCTCTCACTGTGACCTGATTCTACTCTCAGTGTGACCTCATTTTTTCTCACTGTGACCTCATTTTCTCTCACTGTGACCTAATTTTCTCTCACGGTGACCTCATTCTACTCTCACTGTCACCTCATTTTTTCTCACTGTGACCTCATTTTTCTCTCACTGTGACTTCATTTTCTCATTTTCTCTCACTGTGACCTCATTTTCTCTCACTGTGACCTCATTTTCTCTCACTGTGACCTCATTTTCTCTCACTGTGACCTCATTTTCTCTCACTGTGACCTCATTTTCTCTCACTGTGACCTCATTTTCTCTCACTGTGACCTCATTTTCTCTCACTGTGACCTCATTTTCTCTCACTGTGACCTCATTTTCTCTCACTGTGACCTCATTTTCTCTCACTGTGACCTCATTCTACTCTCACTGTGACCTCATTTTCTCTCACTGTGACCTCATTTTCTCTCACTGTGACCTCATTTTTCTCTCACTGTGACATCATTTTCTCTTTTCTCTCACTGTGAACTCATTTTCTCTCACTGTGACCTTCTTCTACTCTCAGTGTGACCTCATTTTTTCTCACTGTGACCTCATTTTCTCTCATTGTGACCTCATTTTCTCTCAGCTGTGACATCATTTTCTCTCACTGTGACCTCATTGTCTCTCACCGTGACCTCATTCTTCTCTCACTGTGACCTCATTTTCTCTCACTGTGACCTCATTTTCTCTCACTGTGACCTCATTTTCTCTCACTGTGACCTCATTTTCTCTCACTGTGACCTCATTTTCTCTCACTGTGACCTCATTTTCTCTCACTGTGACCTCATTTTCTCTCACTGTGACCTCATTTTCTCTCACTGTGACCTCATTTTCTCTCACTGTGACCTCATTTTCTCTCACTGTGACCTCATTTTCTCTCACTGTGACCTCATTTTCTCTCACTGTGACCTCATTTTCTCTCACTGTGACCTCATTTTCTCTCACTGTGACCTCATTTTCTCTCACTGTGACCTCATTTTCTCTCACTGTGACCTCATTTTCTCTCACTGTGACCTCATTTTCTCTCACTGTGACCTCATTTTCTCTCACTGTGACCTCATTTTCTCTCACTGTGACCTCATTTTCTCTCACTGTGACCTCATTTTCTCTCACTGTGACCTCATTTTCTCTCACTGTGACGTCATTTTGTTCTCACTGTGACCTCATTTTCTCATTTTCTCTCACTGTAACATCATTTTCACTCACTGTGACCCCATTTTTCTCTCACTGTGACCTCATTCTACTCTCACCGTGACCTCATTTTTTCTCACTGATCTCATTTTCTGTCACTGAGATCATTTTCTCTCACTGTGACCTCATTCTACTCTCACTGTGACCTCATTTTCTCTCACTGACGTCATTTGTCTGTCACTGTGACCTCATTTTCTCACACAGTGACCTGATTTTTCTCTCACTGTGACATTTTTTTTTCACATTTTCTCTATCTGTGACCTTATTTTGTCTCACTGTGACTTCATTTTCTCTCACTGTGACCTCATTTTCTCTCACTGTGACCTCATTCTACTCTCACTGTGACTTTATTTTCTCTCACTGTGACCTCATTTTCTCTCACTGTGACGTCATTTTTCTTTCACTGACATCATTTTCTCATTTTCTCTCACTGTGAACTCATTTTCTCTCACTGTGACTTCATTTTGTTTCACTATGACGTCATTTTTCTCTCACTGTGAATTCATTTTCTTTCACTGTGATGTCATTTTTCTCTCACTGTGACCTCATTCTACTCTCACTGTGACCTCATTTTTTCTCACTGTGACCTCATTTTCTCATTTTCTCTCACTGTAACATCATTTTCACTCACTGTTACCTCATTTTTCTCTCACTGTGACCTCATTTTCTCTCACTGTGACCTCATTCTACTCTCACTGTGACCTCATTTTCTCTGACCGACGTCATTTTTCTCTGACTTTGACCTCATTTTCTCTCACTGTGACCTCATTTTCTCTCACTGTGACCTCATTTTTCTCTCACTGTGACATCTTTTTCTCATTTTCTCTCACTGTGAACTCATTTTCTTTCACTGTGACTTCATTTTCTTTCACTGTGATGTCATTTTTCTCTCACTGTGGCTTCATTTTCTCTCACTGTGACTTCATTTTCTCTCACTGTGACTTCATTATTCTCTCTCTGTGACTTAAGTTTCTCTCACTGTGACATCATTTTCACTCACTGTGAACTCATTTTTCTCTCACTGTGACCTCATTTTCTCTCATTGTGAATTCATTCTACTCTCACTATGACCTCATTTTTTTCTCAATGTGACCTCATTTTCTCCCACTGTGACTTCATTTTCTCTCACTGTGACCTCATTTTCTCTCACTGTGACGCCATTTTTCTCTCACTGTGACATCTTTTTCTCATTTTCTCTCACTGTGAACTCATTTTCTTTCACTGTGACTTCATTTTCTTTCACTGTGATGTCATTTTTCTCTCACTGTGGCTTCATTTTCTCTCACTGTGACGTCATTTTTCTCTCACTGTGACTTCATTTTCTCTGACTGACTTCATTTTTCTCTCACTGTGACATAATTTTCTCATTTTCTCTCACTGTGACTTAATTTTCTTTCACTGTGATGTCATTTTTCTCTCACTGTGACCTCATTCTACTCTCACTGTGACCTCATTTTTTCTCACTGTGACCTCATGTTCTCTCACTGACGTCATTTTTCTCTCACTGTGACATCATTTTCTTATTTTCTCTCAATGTGAACTCTTTCTTTCACTGTGACCTCATTCTACTCTCACTGTGACATCATTATTTCTCAGTGTGACCTCATTTTCTCTCAGTGTGACATCATTTTCTCTCACTGTGACCTCATTTTTCTCTCACTGTGACCTCATTCTATACTCACTCTGACCACAATATTTCTCAGTGTGACCTCATTTTCTCTCACTGTGACCTCATTGTCTCTCACTGTGACCTCATTTTCTCTCACTGTGACCTCATTCTACTCTCACTGTGGCCTCATTTTCTCTCACTGTGACTTCATTTTCTCTCACTGTGACCTCATTTTCTCTCACTGACATCATTTTTCTCTCACTGTGACATCATTTTCTCATTTTCTCTCAATGTGAACTCATTTTGTCTCACTGTGACCTCATTCTACTCTCACTGTGACCTCATTATTTCTCAGTGTGACCTCATTTTATCTCAGTGCGACATCATTTTCTCTCACTGTGACCTCATTTTTCTCTCATTGTGACGTCATTGTCTCTCACTGTGACCTTCTTCTACTCTCAGTGTGACCTCATTTTTTCTCACTGTGACCTCATTTTCTCTCACTGTGACCTTCTTCTACTCTCAGTGTGAACTCATTTTTTCTCACTGTGACCTCATTTTCTCTCACCGTGACCTCATTCTACTCTCACTGTGGCCTCATTTTCTCTCACTGTGACCTCATTTTCTCTCACTGTGACCTCATTTTCTCTCACTGTGACCAGATTCTGCTCTCAGTGTGACCTCCATTTTTCTCACTGTGACCTCATTTTCTCTCACTGTGACCTCATTTTCTCTCACTGTGACCTCATTCTCCTCTCACTGTGGCCTCATTTTCTCTCACTGTGACTTCATTTTCTCTCACAGTGACCTCATTTTCTCTCACTGACATCATTTTTCTCTCACTGTGACATCATTTTCTCATTTTCTCTCACTGTGACCTCATTTTCTCTCACTGTGACCTCATTCTACTCTCACTGTGACCTCATTATTCTCTCAGTGTGACCTCATTTTCTCTCACTGTGACATCATTTTCTCTCACTGTGACCTCATTTTTCTCTCACTGTGACCTCATTTTCTCTCACTGTGACTTCATTCTACTCTCACTGTGACCTCATTTTTCTCAGTGTGACCTCATTTTCTCTCAGCTGTGACATCATTTTCTCTCACTGTGACCTCATTTTTCTCTCACTGTGACCTCATTTTCTCTCACTGTGACCTCATTCTACTCTCAGTGTGACCTCATTTTTTCTCACTGTGACCTCATTTTCTCTCACTGTGACCTCATTGTCTCTCACCGTGACCTCATTCTCTCTCACTGTGACCTCATTTTCTCTCACTGTGACCTCATTTTCTCTCACTGTGACCTCATTTTCTCTCACTGTGACCTCATTTTCTCTCACTGTGACCTCATTTTCTCTCACTGTGACCTCATTTTCTCTCACTGTGACCTCATTTTTCTCTCACTGTGACCTCATTTTCTCTCACTGTGACCTCATTTTCTCTCACTGTGACCTCATTTTCTCTCACTGTGACCTCATTTTCTCTCACTGTGACCTCATTTTTCTCTCAGTGTGACCTCATTTTCTCTCACTGTGACATCATTTTCTCTCACTGTGACCTCATTTTTCTCTCAATGTGACTCATTTTCTCTCACTGTGACCTCATTTTCTCTCACTGTGACCTCATTTTCTCTCACTGTGACCTCATTTTCTCTCACTGTGACCTCATTTTCTCTCACTGTGACCTCATTTTCTCTCACTGTGACCTCATTTTCTCTCACTGTGACCTCATTTTCTCTCACTGTGACCTCATTTTCTCTCACTGTGACCTCATTTTCTCTCACTGTGACCTCATTTTCTCTCACTGTGACCTCATTTTCTCTCACTGTGACCTCATTTTCTCTCACTGACATCATTTTTCTCTCACTGTGACATCATTTTCTCATTTTCTCTCACTGTGAACTCATTTTGTCTCACTGTGACCTCATTCTACTCTCACTGTGACCTCATTATTTCTCAGTGTGACCTCATTTTCTCTCAGTGCGACATCATTTTCTCTCACTGTGACCTCATTTTTCTCTCATTGTGACGTCATTGTCTCTCACTGTGACCTTCTTCTACTCTCAGTGCGACCTCATTTTTTATCACTGTGACCTCATTTTCTCTCACTGTGACTTCATTGTCTCTCACCGTGACCTCATTCTACTCTCACTGTGACTTCATTTTCTCTCACTGTGACTTCATTTTCTTTCACTGTGACATCATTTGTCTCTCACTGTGACTTCATTTTCTCTCACTGTGAAATCATTTTTCTCTCACTGTGACATCATTTTCTTTTTTTCTCTCACTGTGAACTCATTTTCTCTCACTGTGACCTTCTTCTACTGTCAGTGTGACCTCATTTTTTCTCACTGTGACCTCATTTTCTCTCACTGTGACCTCATTTTCTCTCAGCTGTGAACTCATTTTCTCTCACTGTGAACTCATTTTTCTCTCACTGTGGACCTCACTTTCTCTCACTGTGACCTTCATTTTCTCTCACTGTGACCTCATTTTCTCGTCAGTTTGACCTCATTTTCTCTCACTGTGACCTCATTTTTCTCTCACTGTGACCTCATTTTTCTCTCACTGTGACCTCATTTTCTCTCACTGTGACCTGATTCTACTCTCAGCTGTGACCTCATTTTTCTCACTGTGACCTCATTTTTCTCTCACTGTGACTTCATTTCTCATTTTCTCTCACTGTGACCTCATTTTCTCTCACTGTGACCTCATTTCTCTCTCACTGTGACCTCAATATTCTCTCAGTGTGACCTCATTTTCTCTCAGTGTGACCTCATTTTTCTCTCACTGTGACCTCATTTTCTCTCACTGTGACCTTCATTCTACTCTCAGTGTGACCTCATTTTTCTCTCACTGTGACCTCATTTTCTCTCACTGAGACCTCATTTTTCTCTCACTGTGACCTCATTCTACTCTCACCTGTGACCTCATTTTTCTCACTGATCTCATTTTCTGTCACTGAGACTCATTTTTCTCTCACTGTGACATCATTTTCTCTTTTTCTCTCACTGTGAACTCATTTTCTCTCACTGTGACCTTCTTCTACTCTCAGTGTGACCTCATTTTTTCTCACTGTGACCTCATTTTCTCTCATTGTGACCTCATTTTCTCTCAGCGTGACATCATTTTCTCTCACTGTGACCTCATTGTCTCTCACCGTGACCTCATTCTACTCTCACTGTGAACTCATTTTTTCTCACTGTGACATCATTTTTCTCTCACTGTGACATTTTCTCATTTTCTCTTACTGTGAACTCATTTTCTCTCACTGTGACCTGATTCTACTCTCAGTGCGACCTCATTTTTTCTCACTGTGACCTCATTTTCTTTCACTGTGACCTCATTTTCTCTCACTGTAACCTCATTCTACTCTCACTGTGACCTCATTTTTTTTAATGACCTCATTTTTCTCTCACTGTGACTTCATTTTCTCTCACTGACGTCATTTTTCTCTCACTGTGACCTCATTTTTCTCTCACTGTGACATCATTTTCTCGTTTTCTCTCACTTTGACCTTATTTTCTCTCACTGTGACTTCATTTTCTCTCACTGTGACCTCATTTTTCTCTCACTGTGACCTCATTTTCTCTCACTGTGACCTCATTCTACTCTCACTGTGACCTCATTTTTCTCACTGTGACCTCATTTTTTCTCACTGTGGCCTCATTTTCTCTCACTGTGACTTCATTTTCTTTCACTATGACATCATTTTTCTCTAACTGTGACTTCATTTTCTCATTTTCTCTCACTTTGACCTTATTTTCTCTCACTGTGACTTCATTTTCTCTCACTGTGACCTCATTTTTCTCTCACTGTGACCTCATTTTCTCTCACTGTGACCTCATTCTACTCTCACTGTGACTTAATTGTCTCTCACAGTGACCTCATTTTTCTCTCACTGTGACATCATTTTTCTCTCACTGTGACGTCATTTTGTTCTCACTGTGACCTCATTTTCTCATTTTCTCTCACTGTAACATCATTTTCACTCACTGTGACCCCATTTTTCTCTCACTGTGACCTCATTCTACTCTCACCGTGACCTCATTTTTTCTCACTGATCTCATTTTCTGTCACTGAGATCATTTTCTCTCACTGTGACCTCATTCTACTCTCACTGTGACCTCATTTTCTCTCACTGACGTCATTTGTCTGTCACTGTGACCTCATTTTCTCACACAGTGATCTGATTTTTCTCTCACTGTGACATTTTTTTTTCACATTTTCTCTATCTGTGACCTTATTTTGTCTCACTGTGACTTCATTTTCTCTCACTGTGACCTCATTTTCTCTCACTGTGACCTCATTCTACTCTCACTGTGACTTTATTTTCTCTCACTGTGACCTCATTTTCTCTCACTGTGACGTCATTTTTCTTTCACTGACATCATTTTCTCATTTTCTCTCACTGTGAACTCATTTTCTCTCACTGTGACTTCATTTTGTTTCACTATGACGTCATTTTTCTCTCACTGTGAATTCATTTTCTTTCACTGTGATGTCATTTTTCTCTCACTGTGACCTCATTCTACTCTCACTGTGACCTCATTTTTTCTCACTGTGACCTCATTTTCTCATTTTCTCTCACTGTAACATCATTTTCACTCACTGTTACCTCATTTTTCTCTCACTGTGACCTCATTTTCTCTCACTGTGACCTCATTCTACTCTCACTGTGACCTCATTTTCTCTGACCGACGTCATTTTTCTCTGACTTTGACCTCATTTTCTCTCACTGTGACCTCATTTTCTCTCACTGTGACCTCATTTTTCTCTCACTGTGACATCTTTTTCTCATTTTCTCTCACTGTGAACTCATTTTCTTTCACTGTGACTTCATTTTCTTTCACTGTGATGTCATTTTTCTCTCACTGTGGCTTCATTTTCTCTCACTGTGACTTCATTTTTCTCTCACTGTGACTTCATTATTCTCTCTCTGTGACTTAAGTTTCTCTCACTGTGACATCATTTTCACTCACTGTGAACTCATTTTTCTCTCACTGTGACCTCATTTTCTCTCATTGTGAATTCATTCTACTCTCACTATGACCTCATTTTTTTCTCAATGTGACCTCATTTTCTCCCACTGTGACTTCATTTTCTCTCACTGTGACCTCATTTTCTCTCACTGTGACGCCATTTTTCTCTCACTGTGACATCTTTTTCTCATTTTCTCTCACTGTGAACTCATTTTCTTTCACTGTGACTTCATTTTCTTTCACTGTGATGTCATTTTTCTCTCACTGTGGCTTCATTTTCTCTCACTGTGACGTCATTTTTCTCTCACTGTGACTTCATTTTCTCTGACTGACTTCATTTTTCTCTCACTGTGACATAATTTTCTCATTTTCTCTCACTGTGACTTAATTTTCTTTCACTGTGATGTCATTTTTCTCTCACTGTGACCTCATTCTACTCTCACTGTGACCTCATTTTTTCTCACTGTGACCTCATGTTCTCTCACTGACGTCATTTTTCTCTCACTGTGACATCATTTTCTTATTTTCTCTCAATGTGAACTCTTTCTTTCACTGTGACCTCATTCTACTCTCACTGTGACTTCATTATTTCTCAGTGTGACCTCATTTTCTCTCAGTGTGACATCATTTTCTCTCACTGTGACCTCATTTTTCTCTCACTGTGACCTCATTCTATACTCACTCTGACCACAATATTTCTCAGTGTGACCTCATTTTCTCTCACTGTGACCTCATTCTCCTCTCACTGTGACCTCATTCTATACTCACTCTGACCTCAATATTTCTCAGTGTGACATCATTTTCTCTCACTGTGACATCATTTTCTAATTTTCTCTCAGTGTGACTTCATTTTCTCTCAGTGTGACTTCATTTTCTTTCACTGTGACATCATTTTTCTCTCACTGTGACTTCATTTTCTCTCACTGTGACGTCATTTTTCTCTCACTGTGACATCATTTTCTCATTTCTCTCACTGTGAACTCATTTTCTCTCACTGTGACTTAATTTTCTTTCACTGTGATTTCATTTTTTCTCTCACTGTGACCTCATTTTCTCTCACTGTGACCTCATTTTCTCTCACTGTGACCTCATTTTTCTCTCACTGTGGCCTCATTTTCTCTCACTGTGACTTCATTTTCTCTCACTGTGAACTCATTTTCTCTCACTGTGACCTCATTGTACTCTCACTGTGACCTCATTATTTCTCAGTGTGACCTCATTTTCTCTCAGTGTGACATCATTTTCTCTCACTGTGACCTCATTTTTCTCTCAATGTGACCTCATTTTCTCTCACTGTGACCTTCTTCTACTCTCAGTGTGAACTCATTTTTTCTCACTGTGACCTCATTTTCTCTCACTGTGACCTCATTGTCTCTCACCGTGACCTCATTCTACTCTCACTGTGGCCTCATTTTCTCTCACTGTGACCTCATTTTCTCTCACTGTGACCTCATTTTCTCTCACTGTGACCTCATTCTACTCTCACTGTGGCCTCATTTTCTCTCACTGTGACTTCATTTTCTCTCACTGTGACCTCATTTTCTCTCACTGACATCATTTTTCTCTCACTGTGACATCATTTTCTCATTTTCTCTCACTGTGAACTCATTTTGTCTCACTGTGACCTCATTCTACTCTCACTGTGACCTCATTATTTCTCAGTGTGACCTCATTTTCTCTCAGTGCGACATCATTTTCTCTCACTGTGACCTCATTTTTCTCTCATTGTGACGTCATTGTCTCTCACTGTGACCTTCTTCTACTCTCAGTGCGACCTCATTTTTTATCACTGTGACCTCATTTTCTCTCACTGTGACTTCATTGTCTCTCACCGTGACCTCATTCTACTCTCACTGTGACTTCATTTTCTCTCACTGTGACTTCATTTTCTTTCACTGTGACATCATTTGTCTCTCACTGTGACTTCATTTTCTCTCACTGTGAAATCATTTTTCTCTCACTGTGACATCATTTTCTTTTTTTCTCTCACTGTGAACTCATTTTCTCTCACTGTGACCTTCTTCTACTGTCAGTGTGACCTCATTTTTTCTCACTGTGACCTCATTTTCTCTCACTGTGACCTCATTTTCTCTCAGTGTGAAATCATTTTCTCTCACTGTGAACTCATTTTTCTCTCACTGTGGCCTCACTTTCTCTCACTGTGACTTCATTTTCTCTCACTGTGACCTCATTTTCTGTCAGTTTGACATCATTTTCTCTCACTGTGAACTCATTTTTCTCTCACTGTGACCTCATTTTTCTCTCACTGTGACCTCATTTTCTCTCACTGTGACCTGATTCTACTCTCAGTGTGACCTCATTTTTTCTCACTGTGACCTCATTTTTCTCTCACTGTGACTTCATTTTCTCATTTTCTCTCACTGAACTCATTTTCTCTCACTGTGACCTCATTCTACTCTCACTGTGAATTCAATATTTCTCAGTGTGACCTCATTTTCTCTCAGTGTGACCTCATTTTTCTCTCACTGTGACCTCATTTTCTCTCACTGTGACTTTCTTCTACTCTCAGTGTTACCTCATTTTTTCTCACTGTGACCTCATTTTCTCTCACTGAGACCTCATTGTCTCTCACCGTCACCTCATTCTACTCTCACTGTGACTTCATTGTCGTCACTGACCTCATTTTCTCTCACTGTGACGTCATTTTTCTCTCACTGTTACATCATTTTCTCTTTTTCTCTCACTGTGAACTCATTTTCTCTCACTGTGACCTTCTTCTACTCTCAGTGTGACCTCATTTTTTCTCACTGTGACCTCATTTTCTCTCATTGTGACCTCATTTTCTCTCAGCGTGACATCATTTTCTCTCACTGTGACCTCATTGTCTCTCACCGTGACCTCATTCTACTCTCACTGTGAACTCATTTTTTCTCACTGTGACATCATTTTTCTCTCACTGTGACATTTTCTCATTTTCTCTTACTGTGAACTCATTTTCTCTCACTGTGACCTGATTCTACTCTCAGTGCGACCTCATTTTTTCTCACTGTGACCTCATTTTCTTTTACTGTGACCTCATTTTCTCTCACTGTAACCTCATTCTACTCTCACTGTGACCTCATTTTTTTAATGACCTCATTTTTCTCTCACTGTGACTTCATTTTCTCTCACTGACGTCATTTTTCTCTCACTGTGACCTCATTTTTCTCTCACTGTGACATCATTTTCTCGTTTTCTCTCACTTTGACCTTATTTTCTCTCACTGTGACTTCATTTTCTCTCACTGTGACCTCATTTTTCTCTCACTGTGACCTCATTTTCTCTCACTGTGACCTCATTCTACTCTCACTGTGACCTCATTTTTCTCACTGTGACCTCATTTTTTCTCACTGTGGCCTCATTTTCTCTCACTGTGACTTCATTTTCTTTCACTATGACATCATTTTTCTCTAACTGTGACTTCATTTTCTCATTTTCTCTCACTTTGACCTTATTTTCTCTCACTGTGACTTCATTTTCTCTCACTGTGACCTCATTTTTCTCTCACTGTGACCTCATTTTCTCTCACTGTGACCTCATTCTACTCTCACTGTGACTTAATTGTCTCTCACAGTGACCTCATTTTTCTCTCACTGTGACATCATTTTTCTCTCACTGTGACGTCATTTTGTTCTCACTGTGACCTCATTTTCTCATTTTCTCTCACTGTAACATCATTTTCACTCACTGTGACCCCATTTTTCTCTCACTGTGACCTCATTCTACTCTCACCGTGACCTCATTTTTTCTCACTGATCTCATTTTCTGTCACTGAGATCATTTTCTCTCACTGTGACCTCATTCTACTCTCACTGTGACCTCATTTTCTCTCACTGACGTCATTTGTCTGTCACTGTGACCTCATTTTCTCACACAGTGATCTGATTTTTCTCTCACTGTGACATTTTTTTTTCACATTTTCTCTATCTGTGACCTTATTTTGTCTCACTGTGACTTCATTTTCTCTCACTGTGACCTCATTTTCTCTCACTGTGACCTCATTCTACTCTCACTGTGACTTTATTTTCTCTCACTGTGACCTCATTTTCTCTCACTGTGACGTCATTTTTCTTTCACTGACATCATTTTCTCATTTTCTCTCACTGTGAACTCATTTTCTCTCACTGTGACTTCATTTTGTTTCACTATGACGTCATTTTTCTCTCACTGTGAATTAATTTTCTTTCACTGTGATGTCATTTTTCTCTCACTGTGACCTCATTCTACTCTCACTGTGACCTCATTTTTTCTCACTGTGACCTCATTTTCTCATTTTCTCTCACTGTAACATCATTTTCACTCACTGTTACCTCATTTTTCTCTCACTGTGACCTCATTTTCTCTCACTGTGACCTCATTCTACTCTCACTGTGACCTCATTTTCTCTGACCGACGTCATTTTTCTCTGACTTTGACCTCATTTTCTCTCACTGTGACCTCATTTTCTCTCACTGTGACCTCATTTTTCTCTCACTGTGACATCTTTTTCTCATTTTCTCTCACTGTGAACTCATTTTCTTTCACTGTGACTTCATTTTCTTTCACTGTGATGTCATTTTTCTCTCACTGTGGCTTCATTTTCTCTCACTGTGACTTCATTTTTCTCTCACTGAGACTTCATTATTCTCTCTCTGTGACTTAAGTTTCTCTCACTGTGACATCATTTTCACTCACTGTGAACTCATTTTTCTCTCACTGTGACCTCATTTTCTCTCATTGTGAATTCATTCTACTCTCACTATGACCTCATTTTTTTCTCAATGTGACCTCATTTTCTCCCACTGTGACTTCATTTTTCTCTCACTGTGACTTCATTTTCTCTGACTGACTTCATTTTTCTCTCACTGTGACATAATTTTCTCATTTTCTCTCACTGTGACTTAATTTTCTTTCACTGTGATGTCATTTTTCTCTCACTGTGACCTCATTCTACTCTCACTGTGACCTCATTTTTTCTCACTGTGACCTCATGTTCTCTCACTGACGTCATTTTTCTCTCACTGTGACATCATTTTCTTATTTTCTCTCAATGTGAACTCTTTCTTTCACTGTGACCTCATTCTACTCTCACTGTGACTTCATGATTTCTCAGTGTGACCTCATTTTCTCTCAGTGTGACATCATTTTCTCTCACTGTGACCTCATTTTTCTCTCACTGTGACCTCATTCTATACTCACTCTGACCACAATATTTCTCAGTGTGACCTCATTTTCTCTCACTGTGACCTCATTCTCCTCTCACTGTGACCTCATTCTATACTCACTCTGACCTCAATATTTCTCAGTGTGACATCATTTTCTCTCACTGTGACATCATTTTCTAATTTTCTCTCAGTGTGACTTCATTTTCTCTCAGTGTGACTTCATTTTCTTTCACTGTGACATCATTTTTCTCTCACTGTGACTTCATTTTCTCTCACTGTGACGTCATTTTTCTCTCACTGTGACATCATTTTCTCATTTTCTCTCACTGTGAACTCATTTTCTCTCACTGTGACTTAATTTTCTTTCACTGTGATTTCATTTTTTCTCTCACTGTGACCTCATTTTTTCTCACTGTGACCTCATTTTCTCTCACTGACGTCATTTTTCTCTCACTGTGACATCATTTTCTCATTTTCTCTCACTGTGAACTCTTTCTTTCACTGTGACCTCATTCTACTCTCACTGTGACATCATTATTTCTCAGTGTGACCTCATTTTCTCTCAGTGTGACATCATTTTCTCTCACTGTGACCTCATTTTTCTCTCACTGTGACCTCATTTTCTCTCAGTGTGACCTTCTTCTACTCTCAGTGTGACCTCATTTTTTCTCACTCTGACCTCATTTTCTCTCACTGTGACCTCATTGTCTGTCACTGTGACCTCATTCTACTCTCACTGTGGCCTCATTTTCTCTCACTGTGACTTCATTCTACTCTCACTGTGACCTCAATATTTCTCAGTGACCTCATTTTCTCTCAGTGTGACATCATTTTCTCTCACTGTGACCTCATTTTTCTCTCACTGTGACCTCATTTTCTCTCACTGTGACTTTCTTCTACTCTCAGTGTGACCTGATTTTTTCTCACTGTGACCTCATTTTCTCTCACTGACGTCATTTTTCTCTCACTGTGACCTCATTTTTCTCTCACTGTGACATCATTTTCTCGTTTTCTCTCACTTTGACCTTATTTTCTCTCACTGTGACTTCATTTTCTCTCACTGTGACCTCATTTTTCTCTCACTGTGACCTCATTTTCTCTCACTGTGACCTCATTCTACTCTCACTGTGACCTCATTTTTCTCACTGTGACCTCATTTTTTCTCACTGTGGCCTCATTTTCTCTCACTGTGACTTCATTTTCTTTCACTATGACATCATTTTTCTCTAACTGTGACTTCATTTTCTCATTTTCTCTCACTTTGACCTTATTTTCTCTCACTGTGACTTCATTTTCTCTCACTGTGACCTCATTTTTCTCTCACTGTGACCTCATTTTCTCTCACTGTGACCTCATTCTACTCTCACTGTGACTTAATTGTCTCTCACAGTGACCTCATTTTTCTCTCACTGTGACATCATTTTTCTCTCACTGTGACGTCATTTTGTTCTCACTGTGACCTCATTTTCTCATTTTCTCTCACTGTGACTTCATTTTCTCTCACTGACGTCATTTTTCTCTCACTGTGACCTCATTTTTCTCTCACTGTGACATCATTTTCTCGTTTTCTCTCACTTTGACCTTATTTTCTCTCACTGTGACTTCATTTTCTCTCACTGTGACCTCATTTTTCTCTCACTGTGACCTCATTTTCTCTCACTGTGACCTCATTCTACTCTCACTGTGACCTCATTTTTCTCACTGTGACCTCATTTTTTCTCACTGTGGCCTCATTTTCTCTCACTGTGACTTCATTTTCTTTCACTATGACATCATTTTTCTCTAACTGTGACTTCATTTTCTCATTTTCTCTCACTTTGACCTTATTTTCTCTCACTGTGACTTCATTTTCTCTCACTGTGACCTCATTTTTCTCTCACTGTGACCTCATTTTCTCTCACTGTGACCTCATTCTACTCTCACTGTGACTTAATTGTCTCTCACAGTGACCTCATTTTTCTCTCACTGTGACATCATTTTTCTCTCACTGTGACGTCATTTTGTTCTCACTGTGACCTCATTTTCTCATTTTCTCTCACTGTAACATCATTTTCACTCACTGTGACCCCATTTTTCTCTCACTGTGACCTCATTCTACTCTCACCGTGACCTCATTTTTTCTCACTGATCTCATTTTCTGTCACTGAGATCATTTTCTCTCACTGTGACCTCATTCTACTCTCACTGTGACCTCATTTTCTCTCACTGACGTCATTTGTCTGTCACTGTGACCTCATTTTCTCACACAGTGATCTGATTTTTCTCTCACTGTGACATTTTTTTTTCACATTTTCTCTATCTGTGACCTTATTTTGTCTCACTGTGACTTCATTTTCTCTCACTGTGACCTCATTTTCTCTCACTGTGACCTCATTCTACTCTCACTGTGACTTTATTTTCTCTCACTGTGACCTCATTTTCTCTCACTGTGACGTCATTTTTCTTTCACTGACATCATTTTCTCATTTTCTCTCACTGTGAACTCATTTTCTCTCACTGTGACTTCATTTTGTTTCACTATGACGTCATTTTTCTCTCACTGTGAATTCATTTTCTTTCACTGTGATGTCATTTTTCTCTCACTGTGACCTCATTCTACTCTCACTGTGACCTCATTTTTTCTCACTGTGACCTCATTTTCTCATTTTCTCTCACTGTAACATCATTTTCACTCACTGTTACCTCATTTTTCTCTCACTGTGACCTCATTTTCTCTCACTGTGACCTCATTCTACTCTCACTGTGACCTCATTTTCTCTGACCGACGTCATTTTTCTCTGACTTTGACCTCATTTTCTCTCACTGTGACCTCATTTTCTCTCACTGTGACCTCATTTTTCTCTCACTGTGACATCTTTTTCTCATTTTCTCTCACTGTGAACTCATTTTCTTTCACTGTGACTTCATTTTCTTTCACTGTGATGTCATTTTTCTCTCACTGTGGCTTCATTTTCTCTCACTGTGACTTCATTTTTCTCTCACTGTGACTTCATTATTCTCTCTCTGTGACTTAAGTTTCTCTCACTGTGACATCATTTTCACTCACTGTGAACTCATTTTTCTCTCACTGTGACCTCATTTTCTCTCATTGTGAATTCATTCTACTCTCACTATGACCTCATTTTTTTCTCAATGTGACCTCATTTTCTCCCACTGTGACTTCATTTTCTCTCACTGTGACCTCATTTTCTCTCACTGTGACGCCATTTTTCTCTCACTGTGACATCTTTTTCTCATTTTCTCTCACTGTGAACTCATTTTCTTTCACTGTGACTTCATTTTCTTTCACTGTGATGTCATTTTTCTCTCACTGTGGCTTCATTTTCTCTCACTGTGACGTCATTTTTCTCTCACTGTGACTTCATTTTCTCTGACTGACTTCATTTTTCTCTCACTGTGACATAATTTTCTCATTTTCTCTCACTGTGACTTAATTTTCTTTCACTGTGATGTCATTTTTCTCTCACTGTGACCTCATTCTACTCTCACTGTGACCTCATTTTTTCTCACTGTGACCTCATGTTCTCTCACTGACGTCATTTTTCTCTCACTGTGACATCATTTTCTTATTTTCTCTCAATGTGAACTCTTTCTTTCACTGTGACCTCATTCTACTCTCACTGTGACTTCATTATTTCTCAGTGTGACCTCATTTTCTCTCAGTGTGACATCATTTTCTCTCACTGTGACCTCATTTTTCTCTCACTGTGACCTCATTCTATACTCACTCTGACCACAATATTTCTCAGTGTGACCTCATTTTCTCTCACTGTGACCTCATTCTCCTCTCACTGTGACCTCATTCTATACTCACTCTGACCTCAATATTTCTCAGTGTGACATCATTTTCTCTCACTGTGACATCATTTTCTAATTTTCTCTCAGTGTGACTTCATTTTCTCTCAGTGTGACTTCATTTTCTTTCACTGTGACATCATTTTTCTCTCACTGTGACTTCATTTTCTCTCACTGTGACGTCATTTTTCTCTCACTGTGACATCATTTTCTCATTTTCTCTCACTGTGAACTCATTTTCTCTCACTGTGACTTAATTTTCTTTCACTGTGATTTCATTTTTTCTCTCACTGTGACCTCATTTTTTCTCACTGTGACCTCATTTTCTCTCACTGACGTCATTTTTCTCTCACTGTGACATCATTTTCTCATTTTCTCTCACTGTGAACTCTTTCTTTCACTGTGACCTCATTCTACTCTCACTGTGACATCATTATTTCTCAGTGTGACCTCATTTTCTCTCAGTGTGACATCATTTTCTCTCACTGTGACCTCATTTTTCTCTCACTGTGACCTCATTTTCTCTCAGTGTGACCTTCTTCTACTCTCAGTGTGACCTCATTTTTTCTCACTCTGACCTCATTTTCTCTCACTGTGACCTCATTGTCTGTCACTGTGACCTCATTCTACTCTCACTGTGGCCTCATTTTCTCTCACTGTGACTTCATTCTACTCTCACTGTGACCTCAATATTTCTCAGTGACCTCATTTTCTCTCAGTGTGACATCATTTTCTCTCACTGTGACCTCATTTTTCTCTCACTGTGACCTCATTTTCTCTCACTGTGACTTTCTTCTACTCTCAGTGTGACCTGATTTTTTCTCACTGTGACCTCATTTTCTCTCACTGAGACCTCATTGTCTCTCACCGTGACCTCATTCTACTCTCACTGTGACTTCATGTTCGTCACTGTGACCTCATTTTCTCTCACTGTGACGTCATTTTTCTCTCACTGTGACCTCATTTTCTCTCTCTGTGACTTCATTTTCTTTCACTGTGACCTCAATTTTCTCTCACTGTGACCTCATTTTCTCTGACTGTGACCTCATTTTATCTCAGTGTGACCTCATTTTCTCTCTCTGTGACTTCATTTTCTTTCACTGTGACCTCATTTTTCTCTCACTGTGACCTCATTTTGTCTCACTGTGACCTCATTCTCCTCTCACTGTGACCTCATTCTATACTCACTCTGACCTCAATATTTGTCAGTGTGACATCATTTTCTCTCACTGTGACATCATTTTCTAATTTTCTCTCAGTGTGACTTCATTTTCTCTCAGTGTGACTTCATTTTCTTTCACTGTGACCTCATTTTTCTCTCACTGTGACCTCATTTTCTCTCACTGTGACCTTCTTCTACTCTCAGTGTGAAATCATTTTTTCTCACTGTGACCTCATTTTCTCTCACTGTGACCTCATTGTCTCTCACCGTGACCTCATTCTACTCTCACTGTGGCCTCATTTTCTCTCACTGTGACTTCATTTTCGTCACTGTGACCTCATTTTTTCTCACTGTGACCTCATTTTTCTCTCACTGTGACATCATTTTCTAATTTTCTCTCACTGTGACTTCATTTTCGTCACTGTGACCTCATTTTTTCTCACTGTGACCTCATTTTTCTTTCACTGTGACATCATTTTTCTCTCACTGTGACATTTCTCTCATTTTCTCTTACTGTGAACTCATTTTCTCTCACTGTGACCTCATTTTCTCTCTCTGACTTCATTTTTTTTCACTGTGACCTCATTTTTCTCTCACTGTGACGTCATTTTCTCTCACTGTGACCTGATTCTAGTCTCAGTGCGACCTCATTTTTTCTCACTGTGACCTCATTTTCTCTCACTGTGGCCTCATTTTCTCTCACTGTGACTTCATTTTCTCTCACTGTGACCTCATTTTCTCTCACTGACATCATTTATCTCTCACTGTGACATCATTTTCTCATTTCTCTCACTGTGAACTCATTTTGTCTCACTGTGACCTCATTCTACTCTCACTGTGACCTCATTATTCTCTCACTGTGACTTCATTTTCTCTCACTGTGACTTCATTTTCTTTCACTATGACATCATTTTTCTCTCACTGTGACTTCATTTTCTGTCACTGTGACATCATTTTTTCTCTCACTGTGACATCATTTTCCTCATTTTTCTCTCACTGTGACTTCATTTTCTCTCACTGTGACCTCATTTTCTCTCACTGTGACCTTATTCTACTCTCAGCTGTGACCTCATTTTTCTCTCACTTGTGACCTCATTTTCTCTCACTGTGACCTCATTTTCTCTCACGGTGACCTCATTCTACTCTCACTGTGGCCACATTTTCTTCACTGTGACTTCATTTTCTCTGACTGTGACCTCATTTTCTCTCAATGACCGTCATCTTTTCTCTCACTGTGACATCATTTTCTCTTTTTTCTCTCACTGTGAACTCATTTTCTCTCACTGTGACCTTCTTCTACTCTCAGCTGTGACCTCATTTTTTCCTCACTGTGACCTCATTTTCTCTCACTGTGACCTGATTCTACTCTCACTGTGACATCATTTTCACTCACTGTTACCTCATTTTTCTCTCACTGTGACCTCATTTTCTCTCACTGTGACCTCATTCTACTCTCACTGTGACCTCATTTTCTCTGACCGACGTCATTTTTCTCTGACTTTGACCTCATTTTCTCTCACTGTGACCTCATTTTCTCTCACTGTGACCTCATTTTTCTCTCACTGTGACATCTTTTTCTCATTTTCTCTCACTGTGAACTCATTTTCTTTCACTGTGACTTCATTTTCTTTCACTGTGATGTCATTTTTCTCTCACTGTGGCTTCATTTTCTCTCACTGTGACTTCATTTTTCTCTCACTGTGACTTCATTATTCTCTCTCTGTGACTTAAGTTTCTCTCACTGTGACATCATTTTCACTCACTGTGAACTCATTTTTCTCTCACTGTGACCTCATTTTCTCTCATTGTGAATTCATTCTACTCTCACTATGACCTCATTTTTTCTCAATGTGACCTCATTTTCTCCCACTGTGACTTCATTTTCCCTCACTGTGACCTCATTTTCTCTCACTGTGACGCCATTTTTCTCTCACTGTGACATCTTTTTCTCATTTTCTCTCACTGTGAACTCATTTTCTTTCACTGTGACTTCATTTTCTTTCACTGTGATGTCATTTTTCTCTCACTGTGGCTTCATTTTCTCTCACTGTGACGTCATTTTTCTCTCACTGTGACTTCATTTTCTCTGACTGACTTCATTTTTCTCTCACTGTGACATAATTTTCTCATTTTCTCTCACTGTGACTTAATTTTCTTTCACTGTGATGTCATTTTTCTCTCACTGTGACCTCATTCTACTCTCACTGTGACCTCATTTTTTCTCACTGTGACCTCATGTTCTCTCACTGACGTCATTTTTCTCTCACTGTGACATCATTTTCTTATTTTCTCTCAATGTGAACTCTTTCTTTCACTGTGACCTCATTCTACTCTCACTGTGACATCATTATTTCTCAGTGTGACCTCATTTTCTCTCAGTGTGACATCATTTTCTCTCACTGTGACCTCATTTTTCTCTCACTGTGACCTCATTCTATACTCACTCTGACCTCATATTTCTCAGTGTGACCTCATTTTCTCTCACTGTGACCTCATTTCTCCTCTCACTGTGACCTCATTCTATACTCACTCTGACCTCAATATTTCTCAGTGTGACATCATTTTCTCTCACTGTGACATCATTTTCTAATTTTCTCTCAGTGTGACTTCATTTTCTCTCAGTGTGACTTCATTTTCTTTCACTGTGACATCATTTTTCTCTCACTGTGACTTCATTTTCTCTCACTGTGACGTCATTTTTCTCTCACTGTGACATCATTTTCTCATTTTCTCTCACTGTGAACTCATTTTCTCTCACTGTGACTTAATTTTCTTTCACTGTGATTTCATTTTTCTCTCACTGTGACCTCATTTTTTCTCACTGTGACCTCATTTTCTCTCACTGACGTCATTTTTCTCTCACTGTGACATCATTTTCTCATTTTCTCTCACTGTGAACTCTTTCTTTCACTGTGACCTCATTCTACTCTCACTGTGACATCATTATTTCTCAGTGTGACCTCATTTTCTCTCAGTGTGACATCATTTTCTCTCACTGTGACCTCATTTTTCTCTCACTGTGACCTCATTTTCTCTCAGTGTGACCTTCTTCTACTCTCAGTGTGACCTCATTTTTTCTCACTCTGACCTCATTTTCTCTCACTGTGACCTCATTGTCTGTCACTGTGACCTCATTCTACTCTCACTGTGGCCTCATTTTCTCTCACTGTGACTTCATTTTCTCATTTTCT
This sequence comes from Amphiprion ocellaris, assembly GCF_022539595.1. Classification (NCBI taxonomy): domain Eukaryota; kingdom Metazoa; phylum Chordata; class Actinopteri; family Pomacentridae; genus Amphiprion; species Amphiprion ocellaris. Next base: position 739 of record NW_026559414.1, on the reverse strand, counting down.
CTCACTGTGAACTCATTTTCTCTCACTGTGACTTCATTCTACTCTCACTGTGACCTCAATATTTCTCAGTGACCTCATTTTCTCTCAGTGTGACATCATTTTCTCTCACTGTGACCTCATTTTTCTCTCACTGTGACCTCATTTTCTCTCACTGTGACTTTCTTCTACTCTCAGTGTGACCTGATTTTTTCTCACTGTGACCTCATTTTCTCTCACTGAGACCTCATTGTCTCTCACCGTGACCTCATTCTACTCTCACTGTGACTTCATGTTCGTCACTGTGACCTCATTTTCTCTCACTGTGACGTCATTTTTCTCTCACTGTGACCTCATTTTCTCTCTCTGTGACTTCATTTTCTTTCACTGTGACCTCAATTTTCTCTCACTGTGACCTCATTTTCTCTGACTGTGACCTCATTTTATCTCAGTGTGACCTCATTTTCTCTCTCTGTGACTTCATTTTCTTTCACTGTGACCTCATTTTTCTCTCACTGTGACCTCATTTTGTCTCACTGTGACCTCATTCTCCTCTCACTGTGACCTCATTCTATACTCACTCTGACCTCAATATTTGTCAGTGTGACATCATTTTCTCTCACTGTGACATCATTTTCTAATTTTCTCTCAGTGTGACTTCATTTTCTCTCAGTGTGACTTCATTTTCTTTCACTGTGACCTCATTTTTCTCTCACTGTGACCTCATTTTCTCTCACTGTGACCTTCTTCTACTCTCAGTGTG
>NW_026559413.1:0-32759 GCF_022539595.1 Amphiprion ocellaris | reverse complement strand
GCAGAGAAATCAGGCAATAAGATATTAAATTTTAAAACGTAATAAGCTGATAGGACTTTGTTCGACTAAACCACTTAAACACATTTTCACCAGTTTGACACCAGTGAAAACGTTTCAGTAGGACATTCAATAAAATGTACAGGACAATTTAGCTAGTAAAGGCGCACCATGACAAAGACCTCCAACCAAAACTTTCCTTCTGTAAACTGAAAACTGCAACACTGTGGCTGATATCTGATGCTATTAGAACAGTTTGTCACATTAAGAAAGTGTATAGTAGACGTTTGGCTAGTAAAGGGGCATCATGACAAAGACCTCTGTGCTGCTTAATGACCTCCAATCAAAACTTTCTTTCTGTGAGCTGAAAACACTGTGGCTGATAATCAACGCTATCAGAACAGTTTGTCACATTTAAAAAAAATGCATAGTGGATGTTTAGCTAGTAAAGGGGCACCATGACAAAGACCTCTGTGCCACCTAATGACCGCCAACCAATTTTCCTTCTGTCAGCTGAAAACACTGTGACTGATAATCAATGCTATTGGAACAGTTTGTCAAATTCAAAAATTCATTTCGTAGATGTTTAGCTAGCAAAGGGGCACTATGATAGAGATCTCTGTGCCGGTTCATGACCTCCAACCACCTAACTTTTCTTCTAATTTGAGGTTATTTCCTGTTTTCAACTACAGTTTTTTTTAGAAATGTACTTTTCACCACTGTTTTCTTTCGATGTCAAAGATATTCTGTATTAGCCGATCCTTAAAATGGGATTTTTTACAGTTCTCCTGATAAAAATGTTCTATTTTAAATCCCAAAAGGTCATAAATTTTGCAATGATCATCAGATCTGTTTGTCATTTAACTCATTTCTGTGATCAGGTTTAAAGATTTCAAGTAAACTGTACATAAGAATTACCAGAGTAGTAACTTGTTGCATTGAACTATACTGTATTTATAGTCAAATTAAAAGTGATTTCTTGTCATACTGTTATGTAGAGATGTAAATAAATTCATCGTTAATGTTGATTGAAAACATGCCTCTCACACTCTAAGCTGCATTTGTTCTATTGAGAAAATACTATTAAATTAAAATATCCTTGTTGAAGTCTGCTGATACCATGATGTACAATATTTTTGTTATTTTTGCTTTTTTTAAATTAGTGTTGTTGCTCTTTTTTATCATTTAAATGTATTTTTCATGAATGTTTGCACTTGAATATTGTTGCTTGTACAAAGTTTAATGTCATAACTGTTGTTTCTGTTGAATACGACACATTTACAACTATTAAAGGGTTTTTCAGGAGGGTCCTGATTTATATCAAAGCTCTGAGGAATGAAAATCTGATTGACTTTTCATGTTTATGTAAATGTAATTGTTAAACTGCAAAAAAATTAAGTTTATTATTATTCAGAGCAGCAGTTAAAACATAAGTAATCATCTAATTGAGAATAAGAATGAAGAATGTTTTATATATGAATGCTTCTATTTTATTAAAATGGTGAATTGAATTTAACGTAATTATTTCTATTGATTGCTTCCCTAAAATTTTATGTTTTATTGCTTAATTAATAGATCACACTTAACTTTTCAAGACCTCCTCACGTTAATTTTCTCTTTTACTCAGCAGATTGAACCAGCTGAGTGATGTGTTTTAAACCAGTAATGACATTTAAATGTTTTAAGATATATGAATCTAAACATTGAATGTGGTTTATTTTGGTACCTCTCAAGAACAGTTTGCTTGAAATCATGAATTATAGCAACAGAGATGTTTAAAACAATAAATTTAACTGTATTAAATCCTCATCAGTATCGGCAACAAATTCAAATTCAAGACCCTAACTAAAAATTAAACTTTTATGGCCTTAAATTCAGTTTATATGAACCATTTATGAAAGGTTTCGAGAATTATTGGGTAACTTTTTATATTTTGGACAATTTCTTTTTTTATCTTTGATAAATTTTAGTTATTTTGGACCAATTTTGAGTTATTGCAGACGAGATATTTTGACATTTGTATCAATCAATCTGGACTTTTTGCTTTTTGGACAATTTTTTGTTATTTTGAACCAGTCATGTTGGACAAATTATGAATAATTTTGGACAAGTTTTGAATTATTTTAGACAAATAGTGAAGCATTTGAGACCAGGTTCTCGTCATTTTGGACAAATTTAAGATATTTTAGACAAGTTTTAGACAAAAGTCATTTTAGGGATATTTTAAGATTTGTATCGGCCAATCTGGACTTTTCTCTTTTTTTGGACAATTTTTTGTTATTTTGAAACATTTTTTTCATTATTTTGGACAAATTCTGAGTAGCTTTCAACAAGTTTTTGGTCACATTGAGAGTCATTTTAGATGAGATATTTTGACATTTGTATTAAACAATCTGGACTTTTCTTTCTTTGAACAAACATTTAAAGATTTTTGGAGAAAGAACTGATCTTTATTAATCTTTTAATTTACTACTGATAATATTCATTATGGTTGTCTGTATTCTACTAAATAAAGTTGTATGTATCAAACTAACTGAGCTGAGGTGCAGTTCTGCTGTCTCACCTGTAGGAGGTGTAGTTGTCGTATGATCCAACTGTATAATGTCTGAACAGCCTCTTGGTTCGATCCTCCCTCGTCTCTGAAACACACATCACATATAAGTTTGTCCTTTACTTCCTGTCTCCCCTGGTGACTTCCTGTGTGTGCAGATCATACTCACCCAGTCTTGGGTCGTATTGTCTCATCTGGACTTCTTCAACACATTCGGCCGGAAACCAGCCGGTTCTTCCTTTAACGCTTCCCTCCCAGAACCCTCCTTCCCCCAATGGACAGAACTGAAACACAACAGAGATGTTAGAACACCTGGGTTCAGGTACCAGAACAGGTACCAACATGGTGGTCCGGTCTCCTGGTTCCCACCTTTGACCCTCTCTCCTCGGTGCAGCTGGATCTCCCCGGTCCCCTTGGGGATGTGGGACCGGGTGGCGATGAAGGTCCGACCCGGCACGGCGCTGTACAGCCTCCTCTTCCTCATCTGGGGGGTGAGTGGAGGCGAAGGAGGAGGGCTGGTCTCCACATGGCCTCCACCGCTCGGGCTGCAGACCAGTAAGAACCTGCTTTAACTGGACCTTCATGTTCTGGTTCTGATCAGCACTAGAATCCAAGTACAGGTTACTGTGGTGTTTCATATGTGTAAAAGTGAAATTACCAAATGTATTAAATGCCTTCGTTGCCCAATAAGTTTCTCTTTAGTCAGTGCTTCCTGTTATTTCTGTTAAGGTATTTAACGGCCTTCAGAAACCTGGATCAGATGTTTACATACAGCGATGTCCTACAGCTAGTAGACTGGTGCCAACTACACCGGTACAGAACTCATCTACACCAGTACATATGCCAGATACACCACTAAGACACCATCTACATCAGCAGTATAGAAACCATCTACACCAGTATAGAAACCATCTACACCAGTATAGAAACCATCTACACCAGTATAGAAACCATCTACACCAGTATAGAAACCATCCACACCAGTATAGAAACCAAACTACACCAGTATAGAAACCATCTACACCAGTATAGAGACCATCTAGACCAGTATAGAGACCATCTAGACCAGTATAGAGACCATCTAGACCAGTATAGAGAACATTAACACCAGTCCAGATGAACCATCACCATAGAAACGTGTCCAGGTGTGTCTACCTATTCAGGCGTTCCTACCTGAGGCGGCGTGTGTGTCGTCGTAGAGAGTGTGTGTGCGTGTCGTGGTGCGTCTCCAGGCTTTGGAGGGAGGGGCCTGGTGAGGAGGCGGGGCTTTCCAGAGCGTTGTCGCTGGCCGAGCGAATCAGGGAGCGAGGAGACGACAGGCCATTCCCCGCGGTCGCCCTGGTAACGCCGGCTCTGCGGCGTTTTGTGTAGGATGGAGTTTCTCTGAAGGGAACTACTTATACGCAAACACAAAAAAACACAGACACACACACACAGAAAGTTAGCACACAACTGCTGTGACGCAACAACAGACACACAATCACACAAACACAACCAGAGACACACAACCACAAACATACAACCGCAGACTCACAACCACACAACCACAGACACAAATACACAACCACAAACACACAACAGACACACAAGGACACAACTATAGACACACAGACCACAGACATACAACCACACAACCACAGACACACAACTGCAGACACACAACCACAGACACACAAACACACAACAAACACACAACCACAAACATACAACCATAACCACACAATCACAAACACACAACAGACACACAACCACAAACACACAGACACAATACACAGAAACACAAATACACAACAACAGACACACAAGAACAGACCCACAACCACAGACACAAACACACAACCACAGACACGATACACAGAAACACAAACACACAAGAACAGACACACAACCACAGACCCAACACACAGACACAAACCCACAACCACAGACACACAACCACAGCCACACAACCACAGACACACAACTACAAACATACAAATACAACCACAGACACACAAGCACACAACTACAGACACACAAACACAAACAAATAACAGACACACAAACACACAACCACAGACACACAAACACACAAACACATAACCACAGACACACAACCACCTGATTTAAATGTGTTTAAACTCACCAACGTCAGATGTTTTGTGGATCTTGATGATTTCTGCCAAATCAAAGTTCCCAGCGATGATCGCCACCTACAGACACACAACAACAACACAACTGAGCTTTGTTGTCTTGATGACTGAAATAAAACTGAGATTAGACTCAGTATGTCCCACAGTCTGTTCTCCACCTGGTTTGTATTTAATCCTTTTAAGGAAAAACAAAAGTTAACGGATGATGATGTCACATATTTAGGGAGCTGCATTTACATCACTCAGAGTTTTGTCATTAACACCGATTAATGACAAAATATAAAATGTAAAATAAGTGTGTCAGTATTCACACTGTTCAAGGCAGTATTTAGTAGCAGAACCTTCAACATCCCCACACCATGATGCTGCCACCACCATGCTTCACATCATGATGCTGCCACCACCGTGCTTCACATTGTGATGCTACCACAACTGTGGCCTCCTACAGTAGTCTCTTTCTTGGAATTCCTTCAGAGGAGTCATTGGTGTCTTGGTGGCCTCCCTCTCTAGTCTCTTTCATCTCGGTCTCTCGGTTCTTGAGGACGTCCTGCTCTAGGCAGATTTATTCACGTTCCATCTTCTTTCCATTTCTTAATGATGGATTTAACTGGACTCCAGGAGATCTTCAGGAACTTGGAAATGTCCTCGTATCGTCCTGACCGATGCTTCTCAACAACCTTTTCTCAGAGGTTCTTGAAGTGCTCTTTAGTCTTCCTGGTGTAGTTCTATCCAGGAGTACTGATCCACTAGTGACTGGAACTTCCAGATACAGGAGTCTTTATCCTACAATCACTGACCTCAGATGATCTTTATTGAACCAACTTTGGGACTTTTAGCACCGACTAGCTACAGCTGAGTTCATTTAGTCACTTCAACTGGGGTGAATACTTATTCAGTCACGTATGTTACACTTTATATATTTAATTACTTGACATTATTTTATAGAAATGTGTCTGTAACAACAATCTTTTTTGGAGTTTGTTGTATTTTATTTTACCTGGAAAGCCGTCTGGTTGTTGTAGTTTTTGATGTCCTTGTTGGCTCCTCTGAACAGCAGCACTCTGGCACAGCTGTCCTGAAAAACCCCCAGCAGCAGATATTTTACTGACTGCAAACTTCACGTGTAGCCAAGAACACGTTACACGTGTGTTCGGTGCGTTGTTGTGTGTTCGGTGTGTGTTACCTGGTTGTACAGAGCACAGAGGTGCAGTGCGGTGTTTCCCGATGCATTCTGGGAACTCATGTCGGCGCCGTAGAACAGCAGGTGCTCCAAGTGCTGGACGTTACCATAGCGACATGCCTGAACGTACATACATGCGCCCACACACACACACACACACACACACACACAAAATCATAATTGTACAGGGCTTGAACTTGTCATCAGTGCAGGTAATTTTACTCTGTGTGTGTGTGTGTGTGTGTGTGTGTGTGTGTGTGTGTGTGTGTGTGTGTGTGTCACCTGGTGGATTTCCTGCCACCCGTTCTCATCAGTCATCCCTGTAACCATGACAACAAGAACTGTTTCAGCTCCACACACAGTAAAAAAGTAGGAACAGAAGGAAGTAGAAACATGAAAACTGAACAACAGTGGCAGCGATTTGACCCCACTGAGCCTCCGTACCGACCTGTCTGTGTGTCTGTGGTTGTGTGGTTATGTGTCTGTGGTTGTGTGTCTGTGGTTGTGTGGTTGTGTGTCTGTGGTTGTGTGGTTGTGTGTCTGTGGTTGTGTGGTTATGTCGCTGTAGTTGTGTGTCTGTGTTTGTGTGGTTGTGTGTCTGTGGTTGTGGTTGTGTGGTTGTGGTTGTGGTTGGGTCTGTGATCGTGAGGTTGTGGTTGTGTGTCTTGTGTGTGGTTGTGGTTGTGGTTGTGTGGTTGTGTGTCTGTGTGTTGTATCACAGCAGTTGTATGCTAACTCTGTGTGTGTCTGTGTGTGTTTTTGTGTAGTTCTCCATACCGATGGTAGCGTGGTCCTGCAGCAGCAGCTCGCAGCAGTAGGGGGCACCGCCCACCATGGCGGAGTGATACAGCGGAGTGAGGCCCCTGCTGTCCTTGTAGTCCGGAGACGCTCCGAGGTCCAGCAGCGTCTGAGGGAGGACAGGAGGTTTAACAGAGACCGTCTCAGAGGTTCAACCAGCGGTTCAGTTCCATTTTCTCACCGTTAGGGCGGCGCTGTTCCTGCAGAGGACGGCCCGGTGCAGCGCCGTGATGCCGTCTCTGGTCCGGAAGTCTAGGTGAGCTCCTCCACTGCGAAGCACCTTGATGAGCTCACAGCTTTCCTCCAGCTGCACCGCCAGAGTCAGAGGACACTCTGAAAGAAGCACCAGGGTCAGTACAAGTACCAATATGAAGTAGCTTCCCTCAATAGTACACACTTCAAGTACATTAAAGTTACTAAAATCAATCTAATGTGTCTTTTTGACAATTGACAAATGTAGTACTAGATGGTAAATGTAGTATTAGAGGGTAAATGCAGTACTAGAGGGGAAGGTAGTATTAGAGGGTAAATGTAGTATTAGAGGGCTAATGTAGTATTAGAGAGTAGGATGTAATGAGGCTCCAGTATAAGTAGAAAACCTGTTTTCTCTACTTGATGTCAGTAAATGTATCATAGATCAGTTGTAGTTCCTGGTTGTTCCACCAGGTGGAGCCTCTTCCTGTTTAATACAGTAGAGACCAGAGGAGGCGTTACTCAGACAGAGCATTGTGGGAGTTTAGCTAGTAAAGGGGCACCATGACAAAGACTTCAGTGACACTTAATGTCTTCCGACTAGAACTCATGTATTAAGATACAACTGACTATGTAGTAAATAGACTATATATACTCACTATAACAAGGTGCAGTCAGACCATTCTACATATCATTGTGAAGAATGGTCTGACTGAGAATCATCTTCAAACCCAGTCAGAGCTCCACGGCTGTGAGACTAAAACTGATCAACGTTGGAAGAATTTAGAAACAGTAAGTCTGTTTTTCCACCATCGGGTCAAACTGAGGCCTGAAAACCGATTACTGAACCTGAACTGTAAATTAGGGAGTAAATTACAGCCATACAGGGGTGAGTCAGGAATCATTCTGGTCTCCCACTGAAACAATGAGGTTCCAGTTGTGAATCATCTACGTCCACTCTGACACATTTTCATTTTAAAACGGCATTTTAGAAAGAAAATGATCTCCCTCCACATGGAACTGTGTTGTAGAAATAATCTCCGAGCTCAACAACACACCTGAAAACACATCAGAGTGAACATGAAGCAGGGGGTTGTTTGGTGTAGAAAATACTACGGAGGAAGAACAACAATGGTCAACAACACCTGGAGTTCATTATCTACGTTGAATTAACCATGACATCTTTGTTTTCTACAATGAATCGGGGAAAGACAAGTTGTAGCACCTCAACTCAAGAGCAGCCAGTTGGTGCTAAAAGTCAACAGTTAAAGTAAAACAACGATCATCTGGGGTCAGTGATTGTAGGATAAAGAACTCTGAAAAAAGGTTGGTGAGAAGCATCTGTCAGGACGATACGAGGACATTTCTAAGTTCCTGAAGATCTCCTGGAGTCCAGTTAAATCCATCATTAAAAAATGGAAGGAAGATGGAACGTGAATAAATCTGACTAGAGTAGGACATCCTCAAGAACTGAGAGACCAAGAAGAAGGAGACTGGTGAGGAAGGCCACCAAGACACCTATGACTCCTGTGAAGGTGTTCCAAAAAAGGGACCAGTGAGGGAGGCCACCAAGACACCTATGACTCCTCTGAAGGAGATGCAAGAAAGAGACGCGTGAAAGCTAAACCTCAACACAACTCATACAACAATTCAGATCTAAACATTAATATTCTCATGATTCTTTGCCAACATGAACTTCTTGTAGTCTCTATGGTAGTAATGTTAAGAGGCTCCACCTGGTGGAGCAACCAGGTACTACAGCTAAACTACAGTACATTTACTGATATGCACGACCTTCTCCTTTTGCCGTATCCATTAAAATGTTTTTAATTGGTTAAATACTTGCATTGTAGTATTAGAGGCCAAATGTAGTGTTAGAAGGTAAATGTAGTACTAGAGGGTAAATGTAGTGTCAGAGGGTAAATGTAGCATTAGAGGGTAAATGTTGCGTTAGAGGGTAAATGTAGCGTTAGAGGGTAAATGTAGTACTAGAGGGTAAATGTAGTGTTAGAGGGTAAATGTAGCATTAGAGGGTAAATGTAGTGTTAGAGGGTAAATGTAGTACTAGAGGGTAAATGTAGTGTTAGAGGGTAAATGTAGTACTAGAGGGTAAATGTAGCATTAGAGGGTAAATGTAGCGTTAGAGGGTAAATGTAGTACTAGAGGGTAAATGTAGCGTTAGAGGGTAAATGTAGCGTTAGAGGGTAAATGTAGCGTTAGAGGGTAAATGTAGTAGTAGAGGGTAAATGTAGTACTAGAGGGTAAATGTAGCGTTAGAGGGTAAATGTAGCGTTAGAGGGTAAATGTAGTACTAGAGGGTAAATGTAGCGTTAGAGGGTAAATGTAGCATTAGAGGGTAAATGTAGCGTTACAGGGTAAATGTAGTGTTAGAGGGTAAATGTAGTACTAGAGGGTAAATGTAGCGTTAGAGGGTAAATGTAGGGTTAGAGGGTAAATGTAGTACTAGAGGGTAAATGTAGCATTAGAGGGTAAATGTAGCGTTACAGGGTAAATGTAGTGTTAGAGGGTAAATGTAGTACTAGAGGGTAAATGTAGTACTAGAGGGTAAATGTAGCGTTAGAGGGTAAATGTAGCGTTAGAGGGTAAATGTAGCGTTACAGGGTAAATGTAGTGTTAGAGGGTAAATGTAGTACTAGAGGGTAAATGTAGCGTTAGAGGGTAAATGTAGGGTTAGAGGGTAAATGTAGTACTAGAGGGTAAATGTAGCGTTAGAGGGTAAATGTAGGGTTAGAGGGTAAATGTAGCGTTAGAGGGTAAATGTAGTACTAGAGAGTAAATGTAGCGTTAGTGTTTTTATTAATGTCGGTCTCATCTTTGAAGGATCTATTTCCTGGGTCGACTCACCTCCGCTGTCGGAGTCGTGGAAGTTGGGGTCCAGGCCTTTCTCCAGCCATTTGGACACCTTTTCCACGTTCTTCTGGTGCACATGTTCCATGAAGCGCTTCAGGTTGGCCTGAAAAGAAAACATCACGAGTGTGTTCAGCGTGAAAAAAGCAGCTTGAACTCTTTTTCTCTGTGCCGACCTTGGAGTTTTCTTTATTTGGCGCTGAGGTGAAGCAGCGAAACAAACGCTGAACCTTTTCACGCTGCTGTTTACCAGCAGATATACTGTAGATACGCATCTGCAACTGCTGTCTTTGCTCTTTTACTTGCTCATTTGCTAGAATCTGACTGTGGAACAATAAATCTCACAGTTGCAGCACATTTGCGTTGTTAACCCTCGTGTCATCCTGTGGGTCAAAATTGACCCATTTTAAAGTTTGAAAATGTGGGGCAAAAATGTTTTCACAGTGAAACTTCTGATGTCAACATTTTCAACATTTTTGGGAAATCTATGAACATTTTTGGGTGGAAAAAAAGATGTTAAAAATGTTTCTTAAGAACATCCACCATAAAATCAACCAAAATCCAGTAAAATTTGGATTTTGGTTGAATTTTTTGTGAATGTTCTTAAAGAAAATATTAGAAGTTTTACTGATATATATGGAATCACTTTAGATATTTTTAGGATTTTTTTGGAAGATTTTTTCTCATTTTTTGAAAATAGTTACAAGAATTTTCTTGCCAAATTTGGGGGATTTTTGTTAAAATAAAATTTTAAAGGGAAACTTTTAAGGAATTATTGGAATTTTCTTCCTGAAAGTTTTGCAAATTTTCAGAAATTTGAGGATTTTTTTTGCTGAATTTTTGGATTTTTTCAGACAAGGAAACAATATTTTTTGGTGCCCGTAAATGAGAACAACAGGAGGGTTATATTTAGTGTCCGAGCACCAACGGTTTCAAGGAGCCCCTGATCACAAAAAAAGGTAATTGACAACCATACCTAAAGTACAACAGGAAGTTGGCAATTTTGAATTATGTGCCAATTTTTTGCCGATTTTGGACCAATTTTCACACTTTTTCAACAGCTATAAACCCAAACAGGGTAACTCTGACAGAGCTGAAATTTGGCCACGATGTACACCAGGCATGGGTGATCAGAAGTTATCAAAATGCTCCCAGTAAGTCTGAGGGCGTGGAAATTGCACCCCTGGAATTTCAACATTTCACCACAAAACAGGAAGTGCTATCTAACTAGCCTGTAAATGCTCCAATCTGCTTGAAACTTTAAGATAAGATAAAGTTCTTTATTTCTCCCCACTCCAGGGGAAATTTGCATTGTTACAGCAGTTTTATTTACAATATATACAAGGGTGGCAAAATTTTTAACAGAAAAAATAAAAATAAAAATAAAGTTTAAAAGTGCAAAGATGTGCAGTGCAAGAATGTCTGTGCAAATTTTATGGTTTGGGGTGGTAATGATATAGTCCAGTTTATGTTAACATCAGCCAGTGATGCTGATGTTGTAAAGTCTTATAGCAGATGGGATGAAGGACCTGTGATAGCGCTCCTTCTTGCAGGGTGGATGTCTCAGTCTGCTGCTGAAGGAGCTGCTTAAAGACCCCACAGTGTCATGCAGTGGGTGAGAGGGATTGTCCATGATGGATGTGAGCTTTGACAACATCCTCCTCTCACCCACCTCCTCTATGGAGTCCAGGGAACAGTCCAGGACAGAACCAGCCCTCCTGACCAGTCTGTTTAGTCTCTTTCTGTCCCTTTCAGTGCTCCCTGCTCCCCAGCAGACCACTGCATAGAAAATAGCAGACGCTACCACAGAGTCATAAAATGTCCTTGTCCATGTGTCCATGTGTGATCAGAGTCCAGCCCTCATCATGTCCATAGGCCGATATATATTCACAGTGATAGGGCCACCTGGTGGACATACTTGGATTCGCTGACCAGCAAGGATGCGAGGACCTGACCAATGCTGCTTGTAGTTTCAGTTCTGAATTATTTGCTGCTTCAGTTGATTGAATTCTCGACAACAAAACTTGTGTTAAAACAGACATGAAGTGTTTTTACCTTGGTGTGCAGCTTCGCCAGCTGTTTGTCGTCCACGTAGCTCTGCGTATAAACTCTCCTCTTATAACGAAACTGTACAGAAACAGACGCAACAGGTTAGTTTGAACCTAAAAATAAACTTTATTCATGTAGAACAGGAACAGAAACTACTAAAAACATCTTGAAAGAATAATGAAAAATAAACAATCGGATCAGATATCAAACATTCATAAACGTCTATAGAATAATAATATGTTGTTTGAAGAGATTTAAAAAGATGTTTTCAGTCTCTTCCAACCAAAGAACAACCAGCCGAGCCTCCATTAAAACTTCAAAGTGATTTAATCAGAATTGAACGGGAAGTCGGTTTAAATATAAAGTGCTGCTTAATGGAAGTTAAAGTCTGAGGAGCAGCGGACCAGAAGAATAAATTAGTTTTATGATAAACCAAAGCTATGTGACGCTTGTCGAGTCGATTAACTGTTCTAAATTTTACTGTTTAAAGCTGAAGCTCATTTTTCACAACCAGGAATCAACACAACATTATTCTGAAGGTCCACAAAAAAATGGAGGCTCTACATTTTAAAGATGATTAAGTTTTTAAGTCTCTTTTCTGTCATTTTGTGTCTCATATTGGTTGTTCTCTGTCATATTGTGTCTTAGTTTTGTTGTTTTCTGTCTCGTTTGTGTCATTTCATGTAGTTTTGGGATGGTTTTGTTGATTTTTGTCTCACTTTGTGTCTTGATTTTCTTGCTTTTTGTAATTTTGTCTCAGGTTTTGATCATTTTCCGTGCTTGGGACAATTTTATGCCTAGTTTCCTGAATAAGATCATGACATTTTTGGAGTTCAGAGGGTTAAAAAAGCTGATTTATGTTCTTGTTTGAATGAAGACTTGGGGGTTAAATCTGAAACTAAGTCAAATAGTAATCAGGTTTTAGATAAGTAAAAATACCCTAATTTTCAATTTTTTCAAAACCAGACATGATGGATGAATGGTGGATGTGACTGAGTACATGACATCTGCTGTAAAATATGCTCTGTTTTATCATCTATTTTCCTTTAAATGGAAACGTAATTTAACAAATAAACATCAAACTGTGTTGAAAAAGATTTGAAACTAGAAACTGAGACCATAAACTTATTAGAAAAGTGTTTTTTGAGGTGATAAATCAATTGAGAAGTCGGCTCTTTTTCTCATAGACTTTGTCGCCCCCTGCTGGCTGTTTTAAATAATGCAGGTTTACGCCTTCACTTTTTAGACCCACATTTACAGCTGCAGTACATTCAGGCACCAGGTGACTTTTAGAACCAGTCGGAGGGTTTCTGGGGTTCAGAGGGTTAAAAAAGTTGGTTTGTGTTCTAGTGAGGTGTTTCTAAAGTGGTTTTCCTTGCAGGTTTGCCCCGTAGATGGCGACTCAGGTGTGTTTTTACCTCCAGGTAGGGGATGGGGGTGATGGGGGGGAGGGGATACTCCTTCAGCAACCGCTCCTCGTCCAGAAACTTTCCGGCTCGGCCGTTGAACGCCGGCTGGAAGAGACCATAGTTCAAAACATCCGACAGAGACTGAGTCAACGTCACCAGAACCCTCTGCTTACTGGTCCAAACTGGTAACTCTGGGTCCAACCGCAAACACTTCTGAACAGACAGACAGACAGAGAAAGAGACAGACACACAGACAGACACCCAGGTTTGTGTTCTGTCCGATACTTATTCTGTGCAGCTCCGGCCTCAGTGTGTCAGTGTGTGTTACCGTCTGCTGCAGGTCCGGGATGCCGATGCGGACGACGATGTTGTTTCCGGGGGGCGTGTCGTCCGCGTCGTCGTCCCTGGCGACAGCAGAGCCTGTCGGGTTGCCGTTAGTAACCGCCTGTTGTCGCGGGCGATCATGTTTAGTGTCAGCAGCCGGACTCAGAGGCATGTGGCTGAAAAAAAAGAAAAACACAACGGAAGCACCACGATTAGAGACGACACCTGAACGCAGCACACCTGGATAGTAACGATCAACAGGTAACTAACGGCCTCAGGATTTATACTGAGGAAGATTCATGGGACTCAGAACGACCACAAAAAGACATTAAACAACCACAAAGAGATTTAAAATGACCACAAAGAAATAAAAAACAACTACAAAGAGACACAAAACTTAAACAAAGAGACAAAACAACCACCAACAGACGGGATACAACCACAGACATAAAATGACCACAATGTTTCAGACATAGCCTCCATGAAGATGAGCATCTCCTCCTTGGTCATGCCTAACCGAGGCTTGAAGAACTCGATCATCAACTTATAGAGGCCTTGAACCACCACGGTCTTGTCGTTCATGAAGCAACCACAGAAACAACAAATTACAGAAAGGGATTCAAAATGGCCAAAAAGTGACACAAAGCAACCACAAAGAGACGAGATACAACCACAAAGAAATAAATAAACAACCACAAAGAGATTTAAAATCACCACAAAGAGACACAAAACGCCACTAAGAGACACAAAATGACCACAAAGAAATAGAAAGTGACCAAATAGACTCAAAATAACCAAAAAGCAAATTAAAACAACAACAAAGACAGAAAAAAATTACAGAAAGGAACTCAGAATGACCAAACGGTAACACAAAACAACCACATATAGAGGAAAAACAATCGAAAACAGACACCAAACAACTAGAAAGAAACTTAAAACAACCACAAAGAGATAGAAAGTGACCAAAGAGACTCAAAATAACCAAAAAGAAAATTAAAACAGCCAGAAGGAGATTTACAACAACCTCAAAAAGACACAAAACAACCATAAAGAAATAGAAAATGACCAAAAATAGGCAAAAACAACCAGGAGACAAAAATATCCACAAAGAGATGCGAATCAACCACAGAGACACAAAACCACAACAGACTAAAAACAATCGAAAACAGACACCAAACAACTACAAAGAAACTTAAAACAACCACAAAGACACACAAATTGATCAAAGAGACTCAGAATAACCAAAAAGGCAAAACACTGAAAATGACCATAAAAAGACACTTAACGACCACTATGGATCATCAAAACACCACAGCCACAAAATGACCACAAAAAGATGCAAAACAACCAGTGAGACTCAAACCAACCATTTAGGAACTAGAAATTACCACACAAAGACTCAAAATGTCCAAAAAGAGACTCAAAACCAGCACAACAACACACGAGGAGATGAAAAATGACTAAAAAATACCAAAAAAAAGAAGAAAAAAGGCCCATAATTAGCACAAAAGACAAGCAACAACCACAAACAGATACAAAATGACCACAAATAGATTACAAATGACCAAAAAAGACCCCAAACCATCAAATAGAAACACAAAACCACCTCAAAAAACTTAAAATGACCAACAAGAGACACAAAACCACCATAGAAAGCCTTTCAGCTGGTTATAAAGAGGTTTAGAGCTGCTCTGATTCATTGTTTATACAATCAAACACTCTGTATGTAAAGAGTTTGAGGGTTGCGTCTTTTCTTAGCTTTTCCAGAGCTAAAGTGTAAAAAATGGAGGAGTTTATCAGCTTCGGATGTTTCTAACACCACATTTAATATCTGTCTCACAGCCAAAGTGATAAAAAAACAGCATTTATTACTTTTATTTCACATTATTTACTGATATATTATTAAAAATAAAGCAAATTTCTCCAGATAACTCACCAAAGTTTATTATCTGTAGTCTAACAGGAGTGAACAGTCTCTAAAGTTTTGACTATCATCATTGTGGAACCTAGAACTTTCCAAAAATGCCATGTTTGAGTATGCAAGTAAAGTTTTACTAATATAAAACAATGAAAAATGTCCATATTTTTAACCAGATGATAAATAAATAGTGGATCTGACTGAGAAAACAACATTTGAAAATCACATCACAAAAAAAATCACTTCACAAAATTTGCTCAGTTTTATCATCTGTTTTCATCTAAATGGAAACTTAATTTACTAAATAAACGTCTCAGTGTCTTGAAGGACATTTTAAACTACAAATTCAGATCATAAACTTATTAGGAAAACATTTACTGAGGTAATAAATCAAATGAGAAGTTGGTTAATTTTCTCATAGACTTCTATATAATCAGACATCCAGAGGAGTCGCTCCCTGCTGGCTGTTTTAAATAATGCAGGTTTAAGGCTTCAGTGTTTAGACACACATTTTGATGCATTAATTTGTTCATTTTATGGCTGAAATGTTTTATATAAATTCAGGCACCAGGTGACAATTTAAAGTATATAATGGAATATAAAAACTTTCAGACCTTCTTTTAATTATTCATTCTTCTGTAGATCAACTTTTCTCATTTAATTTTACTTTTCTGTCCTCAGTTGTGTATTTAAATGTCCAGGAGGGTTGGTTTTCACAACGTTTTAATTGACAGATGTGTTTTAGATTTCTGCTCAAAACTTTCTCAGGACGTTTCTCACACATCTGTGCTCAATATGAAGAAGGAAAAGACATGTCGGAGGTGTTTTTTTAGTCAAAATAGTTAGATTTGATTCAAAAAGACACAAAAATGACAACAAAAGACAAAAAATGATGCACAAAATGACAGTCATCACAGAGAGAAAAAAAACACAAAAAGACTCAAAATGTCTATAAAATGACCAGAACAAAATGAAAATGACCAAGAAGAGACTCAATATGACCAAAAAGAGAATCAAAATGACTAAAGAAACACACAAAACAATCACAAAGATGGACAAAAAACATACAAAATGACCTAAAACGACCACAAATAGAGACAAAACCACAAAAATCTCTAAATGTCCACAAAATGGTGGTAAATTACCATGAAAATAATCTAAAGAATCAAAACAAATGCAAAAAATATTTAAAACAACCACAAAATTGAATCTGAATGACCTCAAATTGGGGCAATATGAGCACAATATATATATATATATTTAAAGACCAACTAGAGACACAAAATCACCACCAAAGGATGTAAAATTACCAAAAAGAAGTCAAAGAATGACCACAAAAACACTCAGAATAACCACAAAGAGATGCAAAACAACTACAAAGAGACACAAAATGACCACAAAGACTCAAAACAACCACAAAGAAACACAAAACAACTACAAAGAGACCACAATGACCACAAAAACACTCAGAACAACCCTTAAGAGATGGGAAAATCCACAGAGACACAAAACAACTCCCAACAACAAGAAAAAGGCTCAAAATAACCACAAACTCACACAAAACAAAGCGACACAAAACGATCAAAAGAAACTTAGAAAGACCTCAAAAGGTAAAAACAACCAAAGAGACAACAAAACAAACTGATGAATCCAGATCCAGGGGTAGTGGTGGCACAACAGTTAAGTCTCTGGACTACTGATCAGAAGGTCAGAGGTTCAAGCACCGATGTGGTCACTGTTGGGCCTTTAACCCTTCCTGCTCCAGGGGGCGCTGTCCTATGGCTGGCCTGTCGCTCTGACTCCCACAGTTGGGGAGAAATGCAAAAATCTGAATATTAGAACCTGTTTATTTTGCGTCACACTCATGCAGTAAAAGGATCCTGGTGTTGAATTAAGACATATTCATGCTTTAAAATCATTTTAAAATCCGGATTAATGAAGGGTTTTGTGTCAGACAGATATTAGCTTGAATCTAGCAGCCGCCCACAGACCCAAATTCTGTGCTGTAAAGATGGCTGCCGTCCATCAGGTGATTGTAGGACGACGTCTTATGACCTCCACCTCCTCTAATCACGGCCGGGGATGTTACATCACTTCCTGTTTTTCAGCCTCAGCAGCGTTTGTTCTGTCTGCAGCCAACCTTCATCAGGAATCTACGCAGCCCTTTATGATGGTAAATGTTAGAAGAGTGATTCTGTGGAGACACGTTTTGTTCACAGAGCACCATCAGGATCTGATCTCAGTTCAGTTTTATCACCTCGGAAGGAAGATTTACTTCAGCTACAAGAGTCAAAGAGACACAAAACAACCACAAAGAGACACAAAATGACCACAGAAATATTTGAAACCACCACTGGAAAGACACAAAAAGACTCAAAATGGCCACAGAGACTGAAAATGGGCGCAAAGTGATGCAAAACAACCTCAGAGACACAAAATAACCACAAATACATACAAAACAATAACTCGGAGTCACAAAATGGCTGCAAAGAGATGTAAAACGACCACTAAAAAGTAAAAAAGAAGCACAAAATGACCACAGAGACACAAAACAACCACAAATGGAAGCAAAACTACCACAAAGAAACTCAAAATAACAAAAATACAAAATACATACAAAATAACTGCAGTGGCGCAAAACAACCATTGAGACACGCAAAATGACAGCAAATACATCCAAAATCACCACGAAAAACGTAAAAAAAATTTTTAAAAAAACACAAAATGACCACGAATACACACAAAATAAACACAAGGCACAAAATGACTGCAAAAAGACTTTAAATGGTTGCAAAGATAGGCAGAATGACCCCTAAAAATGTATTAAAAATCACAAAATTACCACAAAGTGATGCAAAACGACTACAAAGACATTAAAAATGACTCTAAAGAATCTCCAAACAACCACAAAGAGACACAAAACCACCACAAACAAACAAAAAATGACCACAAAGAGACACAAAATGACCACAAAGAGACACAAAACCACAAAGAGACTCAAAACAACCACAAAGAAACCTAAAATGACCACAAATAGTCATTAAACACTCACAAGGACACACAAAATGACTACAAAGTGATGCAAAATCACCACTAAAAATGTTTTAAAAAGGCACAAAATTACCACTAAGAGACAAAAAACAACCACAAAGAGACAAATGATCACAAAGTGAGAGATAAAAACAACCAGAGACTCAAAACGACCAAAAAGAGACAAAAAAATGAAGAAAAAAGGACTTAAAATGAGCAAAATGACACAAAAACCAGCATAAAGTGACGACAAATAGACACACAACAACTATGAGCACACAAACTCCGGCAGCCAATCAAACATCAGACGTTTAACAGGTCAGAGATGAGAACATCGTCTCTGAGTTGGTGTTTAGTGTTGAGATTAAACGCTAGAAACACGCAGGACGTCTAATCAGCAGCTGATCGTCATTCACAAGTAGTTCTGCCTCCATCACAGCTGGAGATCAAACAGACGTTGTGCGTTGTCATAGAAACTGGAATAGCAGGGAATCCTGTGCTAACCTCGCTGTGTCACTGCGAGCGGTAAAAAAAGCCTCCTGATCTACATGCTCGCTGTTGCCATGGCAACGCGGTCGAACAGCTTCCTCTCTGCTGAAAAACTAGCGACCCGCCGACTCTCTCTGAGTGTCTGTCAACCAAAGCGTCCACGGCGGGACTCATCATGAGTGGAAGTGTAGGTTTGTCTCTGCAGTGGAGCAGCCACTCCACGTTAAAGGACCATAATGCTGCTGTATCTATAATAAAACACCAGATTTATCTCCCTGCAGGATGGAACTCCTCAAATGTTCCACCAGTTTACCTGCTTCTCAAATCAGAATCACCACATTACAAAATAAATCAATGATAAAACCTCTCAGGGTCACCGCAGATCATAGACAAAGTCAAAAAAACCCTCAGAAACTCAGAAATCATAGCAGCTATCAGCTAAAACCAGAATGTAGAACAAGAAGAACCGATACTGTGGAGCTTCATTAGCGCCAAACTTCCACAATAGCTTGTTTAGGCTAACGTAGCTGTTAGTAGCATCTTGTTTAGGCTACCATAATCTTTACGCTAATGTAGCAATTCCCACTTTCTTGTGTAGGTTAAAATAGTAGCTAAAGGTATCTTATTTAGGCTAATGTTGAGGCTAACAATATTTTGCTCTGGCTAATGTAGCCTTAATAGTATCTTCTTTAGGCTACTAATCTTTAGGTTAATGTAGCAACTACCACTGTTTTATGTAGGCTAAATTAGCAGCTAAAGGTATCTTATTTATGCTAATGCTGTGGCTAACATGATCTTGCTTAGGCAAATGTAGCTTTAATTAATATCTTCTTTAGGCTACTATAATCCTTAGGCTAACATAGCTAACTACCACTGTCTCATGTAGGTAACACAGTAGCTAAAGATATATATTTTTAGGCTAATGTTGTAGCTAACATGATCTTATTTAACTAAACATGGCAGCTAATGTTATCTTTTTGAGACGGCAATGTAGCAGCAAATGTATCACATTTAACCTAACATATTAGCTAGTTTTATCTCTTTTAGGCTAACCTCATGGCTAACAATATCTTGTTTAGGTCAATATAGCTTTAATTAATATCTTGTTTAAGCTACTATTATCTTTAGGCTAACATAGCAATTAACACTGTCCTGTGCAGGCTAAAATAATAGCTAAAGGTATCTTGTTCAGGCTAATGTTGTGGCTAATATGCAGCTAGCGCTATTTTGTTAGGCAAATGTATAATTTATTTAACTGCTTTAAGCTAACTTTGCAGCTAACACTGTCTCGTTTAAGTTAACACAGTACCTAATGCTATCTAATGCTAGACAAACATAATCATGTTTAGACTAACACAGTGACTAACGCTTTCTTGTTTGAGCTAACACAGCAGCTAATGCTATCCTGTTAAGGTTAAATAGCAGCTAGAGCTAAGTTGTGTAGGCTAATGCAGCAGTTAACAGTATTTTGTTTAGGGTAGGGAATTGTAGTTTCTTCTGTGGTCATGAATTAGTTAAAATTACAATAATCATTCATTTATTCACAAAAAAGAACAATTAAAGAAATGTTAAATTAGAAATTGCAGAGTTAATGAAGCAGAAGTTCGACAGAAAGCAACATCATGACATCACCCTGAAGATTTAGAACTTTTCAAACTTCCTGTATGCAGGTGTGCTCTTCAACACCTGGACACTCTGATGTGGAAATTGTTGAAATTATCCTTTAACATATGTGAACCCTCCTTGTTTGGATCCTCTTCCTGAACTTCTCTCTGAATTCTGTTTTCTAAACGTCTCTTATGTTTCAAGTGAGCTTTGAGTTGAGTTCTTTTAATGTTTCCTGCTTTAAAATCTGAGCTTTGAAATCTCAGACGTCTGAGCGTCCTTGAAGGCACCAGCGGCGACAGTTTCCAAAACAGTCGCCGCTTTCGGCTGCTTTAAGCTGCGATTTAACTCTGCTGTAAAAGTCAATACTCCGAACACGCATTAAGCTGATTTTCTCAGCACGCTGAAATGAACTATGGGTAATCAAGCGGCGCTAACAGGACGCAGAGCAGCAGCTCCCTCAAATGAATCTCCTCCTTTCATTTACTACAGTAAAAGCCGGTAATTGCGGTGATATTTCACGCCGGCGTCTCGGCTTGTGGAGGAATCCTCAGCGACGTGTCAGCTCTGAAATGTCACAGGACCAGATTAAAAGACTCTTTGATTCCTTCTCCATCAACACTCGCCGTCATTCACAGTTACCCATCATGCACCAGGTGGAAGTCGCGGACGGTCCAACATATCAACACCTGAGACGTTTAGCAACTCTTATTTTACAAGTCTCATTAAATGTCAACTTGGCTTTACTGGTGTGAACAATTATTACTATTAAATATCTTTATTTCCTGATAAGGTCTCACAGGTTTCCTGCTAAGATGGAAACATCAGATCTTAATGGTACAGAGTGGAGACTCAGCGCCACCTGCTGCTCGTCCCAACAAACAGACTCCTTTAATATTCACATAACAGTAGTGGATGTTAGGTTGCATTCTTATTTTGTCGATTTCCCCAGAGTTCAGTAAAAAATTAGCGAAACATTCAGAAAGAACCGGATAGAACTCAGTGGTGACAGTTAACGATCATTCGTTAGGCGGCTTTCAACATGTTTACACAGACTTTTTGTTTCCATAGCAGTCCAGAATCCAACAGCTTCAACCTTGAGTTCAACAAAACAACGACAAGTAGTTTTTACTGGACACAAATCCAGTTTGATGACTATGTAAAAATAGAACAATGGAGTTTCGTATGTTGGTCTATAAGGTGAATTTTAGGTGTGATGAAGACGATGACTGCTGTTGGACGACAACATCAAGAGGGAAGAAAAACTAGCGCCAATTATCTTCTTTGGCTTTAACCAATCTGTGTTGTTTTTTTTCTCAATTAGCATCGACTTCTTAATGTTTAACCAATCAGTGTCAACCCCACAGCTAAATGTTCTGGGGTGACTAAAAAGTAAAAGTACCGACTGCAGGGTCAGTACTCTGAGCAACCCTTAAGACTTGCTGCACGAGTTTGATGCTCATTGGTTAAACCACTATATTTTCCTTTTTTCTTGATGTCCAATAGCAGTCTTCTCCTCTCCACCATTTAACCTTGTAGGTTAACATACCTACATTGTTCTATTTCCTGCGTGCTAATAAGCTGGAGTTATGTCCAGTAGCTACAGTCCGTTGTTGTTTTGCTAGACTCAGAGTTAACGCTTAAGTCGAAGGCGTTGGACCCAACTTCACTATGGAAACAGAAAGACTAAAAAGAGCCAATTAGGGGGGCATTTTTGTTAATATTCTGCAGTGAAAAGTCACTTTATTTTCCTGCAAAGGGACCAAATTTACAGAATTAACATCATGCTGTATTAAAGGAGACTTGAAACTAGAGTTAGCTACATTTTTGGACATGAGGTGTTTCCAAAAACATTTCAGGTGAAGAATTAACAATGCAGATGCCGAATTTGTCGTCATTTTACATCAACAACGGTTCGTTTAGGAGTGTTTCACTAGTTTCTAGGAGCGATAGAACACCTCTGATTAGCATAAAGCAGCCGAAACCTCAACTTTATTCGGTTTGAGGAGCATTTAGTGTCTCTTGAAACACAACTTGGCACTACCAGAACAGCTGCTTACCAACACAGTTATTGGGAAGCGTTGAAAGATGGATCCCGCGGACATGAACCATAACAAAACAAAAACGACAAATTAGGGCAATTAATGTATAAACCAAACATTAGCTGGATTTTCATCCAAATGTTGCACAAGGTTTAACCAAATTTTGGGAAAATTTGCAAAATAAAAAGCAAATTATCGACTGTTAACATCAACTTCTGTTGTTGTGTGAACAGCAGGTGGCGCTAATTCTCCAGTTTGTACCATTAAACCACAGTAGGAGAAGGTGGAAAACCATAGAGAACATTGTTTCATGTCTCCTCAGTGGTTGTTCAAGTCAGACGCTTCATGTCTGTCTTCATTTATTTAGCGAGTCTGTTTCCGCTGCACTTTATCTCATTACGCTTTCATCAGCCTCCACTCAGGGTTTAAGTGTTTTAAGGTCATCACAGAATAAAGTTAATAAATCATACATGTGTTCTTGGCAGCTGCAGCTTCAGTTTCTGACTCCCACTTTGAACGATTTGGAAACTCTGGAGCTCTTTCACAACAGAATGAGCGTCACAGATTTATATTTGAACAGCTGTCAGCCTTTTGTCTCCATTTTGAAGGTTAATCTGCCAAACAGCAGCCAACAGCTCTAATTTAATGAGCTTTTATTTCAGGCGCTGATGCATGAAAACGCTTTTTGGCTTTTTTTGGCTTTCTTTCTTCCATTTCTGTGCCTTCTTTTGTCTCAGTTCACAACCTCAGAAAAAGGTGAAGATTAAAAGAAAAGCGGGAACAGAAGCTGACGAGCGCTGAGTCAGATCCGCCGGGAAAGTGTTTAAAACACATAAAAAAGGGAGATTTCTGGGGTCTCGACCTGCTAATCAGCGGCAGATGAACATCTCTGGCCTTCTTTCCAGGCGACCATCTTCCCTTTTGGAGCTGGAATGTTTTTTTTTAAATGGCAGGAAGGTGATTCAGAGCGTCTGATTGGTGGATCTGAAATGTTTTCTGAAGTGGAGGCTGGAAATCAAACCCAGCAGCTCTGATTGCTGAGGGAGGCATCGCGGCAGGAACTGGACGGAGTCGGCCACTAAATCAGACAGCGTTGTTATTTCAATAAGCAGAGATAACAGTAGGTGATATTACACCGTCTCTTCTGTTTACACAGCAGAAAGAGTTCAGAAACAGCCGGAGAACAAACGCAGTGAAGGACATGAAAGTGATAACAACACCAAGCTGTTCGACCAGGACGAAAGTATAAAGACGACTAAACAGCAGAAATGACAAACTAGGTTACTGAAATGTAACAGATATTAGCTTCCTAAAGACGTTCAAGAACTCTGAAGCTTGGATTTCCAACACAAGATGAAATTTTTGTATCTTTTTGCGTCTCACTTTGGTCATTTTATGTATCTTTGGGAGAATTTCGTGTCCTTGTGGTCATTACGTGGAAGTATTTGTGACATTTTAGCTTGATAAATTAGGTGTTTTCCCAAATATAATTAAAGAAAAACTGTCCATCAACCCAAATTTGTGGCTGTTGGAGCAACAATATCTCAAGAACTATTAAAGCATCACTGTTGTTTTGCAGATTTCCTCAAAGTTAGATGAAAATTTATGCTACATTCAGACTTGGTGGTGACTATTTACAATCATTCATTACGCAGTTTCAATGCATTTATACAGACTTTTTGCTTCCATCATGGTATAGAGTGCACCAAAACAACAACAAATAGTTTTTACTGCACCCTAATCCAGTTCGATGACAACTTAAAAAAACGAACAATGGAGATTTGTTATACTGGTCTATAAGGTAATCAATACATGTAGATCAATGATTTCTATTTATTGGGGAGTTGAAATGTTCCGTCTCAAATCATCATCATGAATTCTGAATATTTCTAAAGATACTGGTAAATATCTAATGCTTTCCTACATATTTCTCTTTAAAAATCTGCCCTTCGACTCATTTTCAACAGGTTTATTTTTCTTACATTTAAATTCAAGTCTGTTTGAACAATATCTGAGGAACTATTAAAGATAAAAACCTCAAATTTTCACTACGATTTCTGATCGGAGCCATTGATTCAGAATCTTTAATATCGGACAAGTAGTTCAAATAATCTCTGATTATGGGGGAGCTGAAATATGAAAAATAATGTGAAGCCATCAGTAAAAGTTGCATCTTTCAGCTCACAGTAACAGAAATTGGATAAAGCAGAAGTCAACTAGTGATATTTTCTGAACCACATATAGCTGCAGGTCACTATAATACAAAACCAAGCATATAAGATACTTTTTAATATGAAATACTTGGACACAGACATTAAAAAGATCATTTTTTTGTTGAAGTGTCACAACTGGTTGAGCAGGTTTGACAAGTTGTACTCCAAATTTCCATTTGGATTTTCAATCATCTCCTTTAATCTACTTGTCCAGCATTATAGATTCAAAATCATCGACATTGTGAGAAGTAAATGTGACAATTTCAGGCTTTTATCTTTAATAGTTCCTCAGGTTTTGTTGTTCAAATAGACTTGAATTTAAATGTGAAAAAAAACCTGATAAAAAGTGAGTCGAAGGGCAGTTTTTTAAAAGAAAAATATGTTGGAAAACATTGAAAATATCGAGGTAAAAACTCACTGTGTTTAGAAATATTCATAATTTATGCTATTTAAATTTCAAGGAATATTGTAGAGGGCTGCACAGTGGCGTAGTGGTTAGCACTTTCGCCTTGTAGCAAGAAGATCCCTGGTTCGCGTCCCGGCTTTCCCGGGATCTTTCTGCATGGAGTTTGCATGTTCTCCCTGTGCATGCGTGGGTTTCTCTCCGGGTACTCCGGCTTCCTCCCACAGTCCAAAAATATGCTGAGGTTAATTGATCATTCTAAATTGCCCGTAGGTGTGAATGTGAGAGTGATTGTTTGTCTCTGTATGTAGCCCTGTGACAGACTGGTGACCTGTCTAGGGTGTCCCCTGCCTTCGCCTGAGTCAGCTGGGATAGACTCCAGCCCCCCCATGACCCTAGTGAGGATTAAGTGGTGTATAGATAATGGATGGATGGATGGATGGATGGATGGAATATTGTAGATGGTCGAGCAGAAATAGTTGAGAATGAGAAATTCTAAATTGATGTCATGATGAGAAATCCTAGTGAGTTTCTCAGGTTTTTATTTTTAATAGTTTCTGAGATGTTGTTGTTCAAACAGCCTCGAAATTCAATGTGAGAAAAAACCTGCTGAAAGTGAGTCAAAGGGCAGTTTTTGAAAGAAAAATATGCTGGAAAGTATTTGATATATCAAGCTAAAAATCCACGTATATCTTTAGAAATATTCAGAATTGTCAGCAAGATGTCTGTGTAGTTTCTCATTCATCCAGGTCATGGTTATCCAAAGTTGTTTAAATCAATCCAACTGGACTGGACCTCGTTTAACGGATCAACACCAAGCCACTGGTTCCGATACGTGGACGACACGTGGGTCAAGATCAGAATCCAGGAGGTGCAAACTTTCACCGAACACATCAACTCTGTGGACAGCAACATCAAGTTCACCAGAGAGGATGTAAAGGACAACATTTTGCCCTTTTTGGATTGTGAGGTCCACATAGAAGAGGACAGAAGTCTGAGTGTTGGGGTTTACAGGAAACCAACACACACAGACCAGTACCTGCTTTTTTTGACTCTCACCATCCACTGGAGCACAAGCTAGGGGTCATCAGGACCCTGCAACACAGGGCCGACAAGTTACCCACCAGTACCCAAGGCCAGGAAAAAGAACACAAACACCTGAAAGGGGCACTGAAAACTTGTGGATATCCTGACTGGACCTTTGTGAAGGCTCACACAAGATCCAGAAAGGAGAACAACCCAGTGAGAACTGAAGAGAAGGAGAACAGGTGAAACAACATAGTGATCCTGTATGTGTCTGGACTGTCTGAAAAACTGAGGAGGATCTTCAACAAACACCAGATCCCTGTCTTTTTTAAGCCAAATAACACACTCAGACAAAGACTGGTCCACCCAAAAGACCCCACACCACGCAGTCAGAAGAGCAACCTGGTGTATGAAGTTAAATGCAGCGAGGAATGCTCAGATCTCTACAGAGGGGAAACCAAACAGCCACTTAACAAGCGTATGGCTCAACACAGAAGAGCCAGTTCCTCAGGACAGGATTCGGCGGTCTTCCTTCACCTCAAGGAAGAGGGACACTCATTTCAGGACACCAATGTTCAGATTTTGGACAGGGAGGACAGATGGTTTGAGAGAGGCGTGAAAAAAGCCATCCATGTCAAAGTGGAGAAGCCATCTCTGAACGGGGGGGGGGTGGTCTGCGACATCATCTTTCACCATTTTACAATCAGGTCCTTTCAAAACTCCCCAAAAGAACTACTCAGCAGAATGACTCAGGTGAGGTGACTCATGCTAACAACCACCATTAGCATACGAGGGCTCGGTGAAACTCACATTTCAACGACCCCTTTGTGTCACTCCCTGGCTCCCAACGACCATCGTTGAGGAGCCAGGTGGGCCTTGGCAATGGTCGTCGGAATGTGAATAACACTGACCACACCTCACCAGCAATGTTCCCTGTAATTTTTCCTGAGTGTGAGCAAACACACAAACTCCCTGAGCGTCCCTTGGACCACTGTGAGTAACATCAGACGTGTGCACTGTGGTCACACCAGCATCACATCCATTCAAGTTACATGGTTCATTAAAAGAATCAAATTACAGCATTTACATTTCTGTTAAAACATTTTGTCAACAGGAGCCAGTTGAAGGCTGCAGTGATTTTAGTGACACTACAATGTATAAGAGTGAAGTTATTGAATATTTGTCTCTCTTTACTGTTGCAGCGGTTTTGCAAATTGCAGACGGACCCTGTTCACTCCATAGACACCAATGTTATTCCTGTAGCTTGAAAGACAGCTACTTTTGATAAAACTGGGCTTGTAGCACATTGTCTGCCTTGCAACAATGGGAAAGAGGCACCGTTTATGTTTTGACAACCTATATCTAATGAGTTATTGATGCTGGAAGTCCCAATCTGTGAATATCTTTCCAACTTTACTGAACTTGGGGCCACTACCACCTAAGGAGTGATATATTTAATTCTGAAAAAAGCATTTAGCCATACTTAAAGCTTTAAGTGCTTTATTAACACGGAACTAAACATTTTGTATTGTTTTATTATCACAGGTTCTGTCTGAAAAGAGGTGGCATCATTTTAAACAGTGAAATCAAACTAATAAAATGTAATGACCAACCAGTGAGCAATACTGGATTCTGCAAAAACATAAACAACTTTTTTAAAATCTAAATCTTATCTTAACACAGTTAATGTATTAACTTATTTATGTGTGTATGCATGTATTTATTGATTTATTTAGTACTGTTAACATATCAGAGTTCTGAGTGAGTTTTTCTTAAGATAGACAAAGGCCATTTATTGATCACATATAGGCTCTTAAATGTTTATTAAAAACTAAAAAGCATTTAAAAAAAACAACTTAGGCAATTATTGAGTCACTAAAATACTTTAGAGTACAGACCACATCAGCATGATTATAAGCATCCTCTGGTAAATGAACAACCAGATACTGATGTCTCTCACCATATGGACTTCAGGAGATGACTGGGGGATGATAAACTGTGACCTACTGGTTGGGTTCTCTCTGTTCTCATGTTTCTTACATGTTTGTCCCCTGACAGCCAGGTCCTAATGTTTTTTGAGCAACACACCATACTATGACGTTTTTACAATGATGGTTCTACTATGGAACCAGTTTGACATGTTCAGGTGTTCTTTGTGTGAAAACTCAGAGATTTCAGGTATCAGAAGGTGGTTTTCAACTTTCTTTGTTAACTTTCTGCTTCAACTTTAAACTAAATTTCCTTCACTAACCCAGCCCTCTGGACTTCCAGGAAGCTGTGTTCCTATTGGCTGTCCAGGTGGCTGCTTGGTGTTATCAGGAACACCTGAGCAGCTCAGTGTCTTCCTGCTTTGTTTAGCTGCAGACCAACATTTCCTCTGCTTCTCTTCACCAGTGAACTGGGTTTGACTCCTTTGCTTTAGTTTGTTCTTTAGGCGTTGACTTGCAGCTTCCAGCAGTAAAATCATCTTTAATGTGTTTCTTGGTGTGTTTCAGGGCTTTGTACTGGATAGTTGTCTTGGTAAATGAGGTTCTTTAGCCACAGTTAGCACATGGTACTAATGTGTGCAGTGATTAGTGGATTTGGTGCAGCTGAGTTGTGTCTTTATCTTGGCTGTAGTGAGTCTTCACAGGTTTTTGGTCAGACACATTCTGTATTCTTGTTTGAGAACCAGCGTTGGTTGTCCAGAAGGTAAGAGTTCCTGTCCTGATTCTCTGTTCTCAGAGGTTCTCTGGTAGGCTGCAGGAGACTTTAGCATTTGGGTTGTGCTAGTTTGGTTTTTGTATGGTTTCATTTGGACGACTATCTTGAGGCTCCTCCATGTGGTTTAGTGAGGTTTTCTGCAACAGTTCTACAAAGCAACCTGCAGCAGAAGAGACTTTGAGAGTTTTTAGGAAGTTCTGGAGACCAGACTTTAGAGCAGCAGAAACATTTGTCAGCAGTTTGAGCAGGAGAAGGTGAGCTTCAGAGTAGAAATGAGACAGAAACCTTCTTGACCCATGTGGTGAGGTCCTGTACCAAGAGTTTGAGCAGGTTGTGAAGAGTCTGTAGTTCTTTGGTCTGAAAGCACAAGAGTCGACTCAAAGGAGAAAACAGGAGATATTGTTGGTTCTTCCGTCGCTCTGCAGTTTCCTTAGACTGAATATCAAGTTTATATTTTAAATGATTTCCCATGTGAGCCCAAGAAGACTTCAATAAACTCCCTCCATCCCCTGGACACAACAGATTTTATTACCATGTTAAATTTTTTTTTTTAATGTTTTTGAGTTTTAATCATAGTTTTAGCATAGTTTTTTTCTCTTTGCTTGTTTAGTTTTGTCATCTGTGTAAAAGATGCTAAACAAATAAAGTTGAATTGATAAACTGAATAACTGACTAACTCATGATTGTGACAACAGAAGTATTTTCATTGTGATTTAAGGGTTTGTTTTATTTTTAAGGTTGGGGTTAAAATCTTGACAGAAAAAAAGATTAAAGAAATAAACTACAGTAAAAAAGCAATTAAATCAAAGGAAAAAAACAATTAATAAAACTTTTAAAAAGAAAATTAAACATTAAATACAATTAAATTATATTAGACAAATATTTAATTAGATAATTAAACGGAAGATACAATGCATGTAATTACGAAATTAAACAAAATTTTTTAAACAAAAATATTAAACATTAAAGATGAAATATTTTAGATAATTAAACATTTAAAAAGTACAATTAAACAAGAATATTACACATTTAGAAAAATACAAAACATTTAATTAGATTAATAAATCTTTAAAAGTCAAAACATTTAATTAAAAAAATTAAGTTTAATTAGAAAATTAAATCTTTAAATAGGAATTAAACAGAAAATACAATGAAGCATTAAAAAAGAAAATTAAACATTAAAAGGTGGTAAAACATTTAAAAAGAAAAACCTTAGCAAAGATTTAATCGAAAAATTAAACATTGGGAAAGAAAAGAAAATTTTTCAAAAGGGTTATTTGAAAAAACAAAAATTAAACATTAAAAAGACAAAACATTTCGAAATCAAATCAGACATTAGAAAAGAATAAAAGGTGAGAAAAGAGCAAAACTAAACATTTAAGAAGAATCACACTAAAGATAAAACATTTGAAAAGACACCAGTTAAACTTTAGAAGATCAAATTAAACAGAAGAGACAATAAAGCGATCAAAAAGCGCTAAAACAGATAAAGGCCTTAAAGCGTTTTCTAGTCTGAAATGAAAACATCAAGTTGTTTCTTCAAACATTTCCTCTTTCTATGTTCTTGGTTTGATTGTGGAAAGATTTACTAAGAACTCATTTCAGAAAACTGCTTTCCAGATAAAGTCTACTAGAGGTTGAAGGCATCGATCAAACTAATGTTACCTTCTGATCTCCACAAACTTTACTGTTCAGTGAAGAGAATCAAAGTTTGTTGAGGATTTCTAAAAAACCCACAGGTGAAGGTCTGAGAAGAACTCAGATGGATGGTCTAAATGTGAAATCAAGACTCATGGTCACAAGTTTTAAGGCTTCTGTTAACCAGAAAGTTCAAACTAACAGAGAAGTACTGAGAAACTTTTAAGATTTCAGTCCTCAGACTGTCTGAAGGTTCAAACTAACAGAGAACTACTCAGGAACTTAGAAGATATCAGTCCTCAGACTGTCTGAAGGTTCAAACTAACAGAGAACTACTCAGGAACTTAGAAGATATCAGTACTTGGACTGTCTGAAGGTTCAATCTAACAGAGAACTACTGTGGGACTTAGAAAATTTCAGCCCTCAGACTGTGTGAAAGCTCAGGTCCTGAGGACTTGGGAGGTCTTGAGGCTTTGGAAAGTCTTGGAACTGAGGGTTCCACCCTCCAGAACAAAGGCTGAAGTCCAGCCTCCAGAGAAAAACGGTCGAGTCAAGACTCGAGTAAAAAAAAAACCTCAAAAACGACAAAAAATAGATGACAAATACGCAAAAAAAAGAAGAATTTGTATCTGAGCGAGTAGCTCAGGAGGATAAGAGGAGTGACTACCAAGCGGAAGGTCGCAGGTTCAAGACCCGCCAGTGGCACTTTTCTTTCTTTGTCTTTGTCAGAATTTTGATAAAACTTAAGAAGGGTCTGGTCTTGAACCAGCGACCTGCAGCTCCATAGGCAAATCCTTAACTCACTGAGCTACAGATCAGATACAAAGAAATAAATTCGTCGTCCCTTTGACATCGTAGTTCCTGAAGTGACCACATGGGCAGAGCCAAGGCGGAGTCTGGGTGGAGTCAGGGCGGAGAGTAGGCGGGGAGGTGGGTGGCGGCCTCACCCCTCTACTCCCCCACCTCCCACCACCACCCACCACACCTTCCCCCGCCCGACAAGTTCTTCGAGTCTCCACGAGTTCTTCGAGTCTCCACAGGTTTTCCTCAGTTTCTTGAGTTTCCACCAGGTCGGAGGCAGAACAAGTTGTCATGAAGAGGTGTTGAAGTCGGCCAGGATGGACTGACTTTTTACAGCGACTAGAAGGAAGACCACTAGAAGAGCAGGTCTTTAACCACCATCCATAAAATCCATGGAGTCGCTCCACAGAAATGAAGGGAGGTCAACTTTTATCAACCTCTATCCAGATGTTCAACTTGATAACTTTACTTGGACATTTTTAGCACCACAAACCTTTAGTATCACACTTTATTATCATTTATTAGGACTTTAATGGAATCCACCAGCAGATTTAGTTTTTGTTGACAAACTTTATTCTTGTCGTCGTGGGACTGCAGTATTTAAGATAAGATAAAGTTCTTTATTTCTCCCCACTCCAGGGGAAATTTACATTTAAAAACTCTTCCTTCTATTTGACCTCATGTTTATTAGTTTTAGTGGAGAAAGTTTGAATTGTCAATTAGTCTCTTAAAAACTAAATAATAAATTGGATTAGTGAAGAGGTTTAAATTTCTTACTTTGTCATATTTTAAATATGACAAA
This sequence comes from Amphiprion ocellaris, assembly GCF_022539595.1. Lineage (NCBI taxonomy): Eukaryota > Metazoa > Chordata > Actinopteri > Pomacentridae > Amphiprion > Amphiprion ocellaris. The sequence continues at coordinate 589 of NW_026559413.1, read as the reverse complement.
AAATATAAAAATAAAGTCTTGAGACAATTTGACCTGTAATTGGCATTATATAAATAAAATTGAATTCAAATTGTATGTATCTTGTAATGTTGGAGTAATTCAGCCATATATGTTGGAAAACATATTTTCTTTGTCCATTAATCTGTCGTTTTCTCCAGTAATTCATTTCTTGTTTTGGTTTATAAAATGTCAAACCCAAATATATTCAGTTTACTGTCATAAAAACCAAAAAGATTTACATTCATGATGCAGGAATCAGGCAGTTCTTCACTTTTTATCTTAGTTTAGTCAGAAAGATAGTTGATAATGTGTGAATTGTTGCAGCTTGTGAGCCGTAGAAGGTTTTAATCTTTGGGGCCGAGTGTCAAAAAACATTTAGAAACCAACATCAACAAAACACTCAACAAAGATTTGAACATCATTAAAGGGAAATTCAACTTTTGCATGACAATGTCTAATTAAAGGACATTTATTTCCAACGTAAATGTGTGATATTCATCCTCTGGAGCTTTCTCTTCACATCGTCTTCCACCTGGACTGGTTTGGTCGGGAGCATGTGCAACAAACATTTGAAAAACTGCACTTTAAC
>NW_026559412.1:0-32759 GCF_022539595.1 Amphiprion ocellaris | reverse complement strand
TTACACTATTCAGCATTTTTGTTTCCTCGTCTACACCGCCACAAACTCCGACTTTACGCGTATTCCGTAGTCGTGTTTTCAAGCCAAACAATAAAACAACAAAGCAGGAAAGGCTCAGAAACAGAAATTGCTTATACCTGGAGGCACTCACATGTGTAACTTAATGAAAAGCCCACATCTACGACAGGTTTCCTCCAAAGACGCTTTGAAAAATAGCAGCAGGTTAATGAAGGTGAATTAAAGGGTCAGGCTTGATATGCAGTTTTAACAACTACATTGTACCTTGGCAAACTGTTCAGTGTGTTGCATCAGCAGCAGAAAAATCAACCAAAGCAGCAAAAAAAAAAAAAAAAAAAAGACTGAACCTGCTGTGTTTTCTCTTCTCGTACCTTTGGAGTTGAACACTTCTTTGAGCTGCAGAAGCACGTCAGCAAACTTGCGCACATCGCTGACCAGCTGCATGATGTAGTGTGGGTCTGAGGTGGGGACGTCTGGGTTGTCCGAGCTCACCAAACCGCTTTTGGAGATCCTGGAGGAGCCCGACGATCCCAAGCTGGAGCTGGAGAGTCGGGAGATGCCTGAGAGACAGTTTGGTTCCACTACCTCCACCACCACCGCCACCTCCTCCTGATCCTCCACCGGTACTCTGCCGCAGCATGGCAGCAAGCATGCCTTCTCAGTCCAGCGGCCCTCAGGCCCGGCACCTGGGATCCTTTGGTTCAGCTTCGTTCTCACACCAAACACGGCACCACAGCAGGGATGAAGAGCACTGCAGAGGAGAGAGAAGACTTGTAATTCTGATCTGGACTGACCACAACAACAGTGACCCTTCCACAGCTATGACACATGTGCAGGTGGGATCCAGGAGGACACGAACTCTGACAGCAAAACTGGATTATTCTTTGCCTTCCTTCAGGTTTTTTCCTATAAAAACTATAATTGCCATTTGATTTTCCTCATTTCCCTTAAAACTGACAATAACAACAATCTGGAGGGAAACGCTCAGCCAGAAGAACTGAGGTGTAGCTGAACAGTTCCTATTGTATTTCCCAAACAGCTCAGTGTTTTGAGCAATGTGTGAGGTAATTCAATGAAGCAGTTATTCAGTGTTGAGTAAGTCTCAGTAGTTTTGATCTTAATACAATAATTACAGCATTTACAGTCCACAGCTCAGTCTGACAGAGCAGACCAGACTTCAGCTGAGTGGGTTACAGTGTGTGTTTGGGAGTGCAGTGAACACACAGACACAACACAGCACTTCACACAAGACATGGAGCTTTCATTTTAAAACCAGTAGTTACACATTTCACACTTCCAAATGTGCCTGTTTGACTTACAGCCTCTGTGTCTGATGTTACAACTGGTGAATAGCCTACAGGTTCTGTACTTTGGAATATGAGCCAAAGTGTCTGTTTAGATCAGAGGGTGGGAAACAGAAAAATAATCACAGGTCTTCTCCCTGTCTGTGCGTAATTGGAGAACAAGGCGACACTTCTCTTTAAATATCCCTTTGACTGATGTTCTGTCGCTATTGGTGAAATAAAACAAAACGAGTTCGATCCACATTGAGACAGTTTGGTGATTAAGGTCGACTAGTTAATTCGGCTCCGATATTACACAACCAGGCAAAACTTTTGTCATTAAATCTTGATTTATGCAGCCACTTCTCCAGATCGCGCAACTATTTGTCTCTAATGGAAGAATAACTCTAAATCTGGAGTTGTGTGAAATTATACATCCTCCGTGTATTTGATGTTTGCCGAATTGTTGGGTTAAGATAATAGAAAAGGGTTAAAGTAATTTTGCCTCAAGAACAGGGAGACTATCCAGCCAGCAAACGACGCAACATTAACTTACGCATGTGAACGGAGTTCGCGTGAATTTCCATGTGTGCAGTATGCAGTCTTTCTCCACACATCTCTCCTCTTTCTTTACAAAAAATATTAGTCTTAACGATTTATCAGCATCAATCTGCTTTTGTATCAACCCCAACAGACGCTACAAATAACCAGACAAAGTGACACACCTGCTGTTGGATCCTGAAACATCGCAGCCGAACAAGTCCTGAAGCGTAAAAAGTGTCCGATGGTCAAAACGAAGAGAGATAAATTAATCCAAGGGCTCTCCTTCTGTTTCACTGTTTCATCCCAAACTCCACCAGTGTCCAGCTCAGCTCTGATCTGTAGAAAAGTCTCCTCTCCATGTGATGCGGGTTGGAACTTGTGATTGGTGTGTGTCTGTCTGAGCGCAGAGGATTTTTGTGTGGAGTCCTGCCTTAACAACAGGTGCCCCGAGCTTTAAAGTGACAAAACTAACTCAATAACACCTCAGAGTTCCTGCTAGACCTGTCAAAATAAAATACAGAGCTAGAAGTTCACAATAATGTGCTGCATGTCAGTACTGGCTGTTCAAATATTAGAATTAGTTATATTTTGTTAATGAAATGAAAATAATATGGAGGACACAGGAAATTATCAAGAGCAATGATTTTTATTGCTGATTAATCTGTTAGTTACTTCCTCAACTAATCAATTATTTGTTTGAGATTGAAAATGCTAGAAAATTGCTTTTAAAAGACAAGCTGCTTTAATTATCACACAGATAAGTTATTCAAGGTAATTTAAAGGCAAACATTAAGAAAAAATAAAACATGCAAAATGAAGCAGTTTGCAATACATTTATTAAAATAAATAAATCAAAACAGTACAGACAAATAGAATAAAATGCACACCCATTTTCTGAAATAATTAAAACCGATTCATAAAAAGAAAAAACACAGAAGATTAGAAAAAATAAACACATTTACTTTGTTAAATAAAAATTATAATTTTTTAACAAAATGTCAAAGTTTCCTAAAGTTCAAGATGATGTCCTAAATTACCATTTTTTTTTAAATTTGTGAAGCTGGAATCAGAGGATAAAGATTTTTCTGAAATAATTATTCAAACCAATAGTTGATTATCAAACCAGTTGTTCATTAATTCATTTGTTGATAACCAATTGGTAAATTAATTAATCATTGGCGCTCTAGTTAAAAACTATCAAAATCAATTTTATAGTAGCAATGTCAAATTTTAACCATTAATACAAAGTCAGCTAGCCGTGTTTTAAAATCACTGATATATTCATGCAAGCAGATTTAAAATATTTTATTCTGAAGGTATAATATCTTACTTGCAGTATTATTCTGATTAACTTGACTTCATCAGACCAACCTGAGTGGTATAAAATGTGCTGTAGATACGTCACTGTACAAGATGAGGGACCCAATAAAAGTCTAATAACCGACATTAAGTATCCTGATTAACATTCACTCCATTGTTCACATTGTACAAACATTTTATTGTCTTTGCCAGGAGTTTATATGAGAGCTTGTTCTTGAAAGGCAAATTTGTATTGCAGACACATTCAGTTTGCACTAGTCGCCCGTCTACATTTAGGTTTTCTTAGATTTTTTGAGAAAGACACTCTCTGACATTTAAAGAATGGGGATGAGTGGGAACTGTGCTTGCAAAAAATAGACACAAATATCACAATGTTCACTGACTTTTATCCTCAGTGGCCAGAAAACTAATATTTTTCAAATTCTTAGTAATGACGTAAAGTCAACATCGGGGTATAATAGTTTGATTTTATATCCATAAGGTTTCTTGTCAGCATAAACTAATTATCTGTTTTGATCTATGACGGGAAAAGTTTCTTCTATCTATCTATTATATGTGTCTTTAACACCTGTTTTGCCCTCAAAGATCAGGGATTTACATCCAAATGGGGAAAAACTGCTTCACCACTAATGAACTGAAGGGTTTTATTCTCAGACTGAAGTCTTCATACATCAGTACCAACATTTTTTCTAAAAAATTGCAATTTCCCCACAGTGTTTGTCCAAGTACACCCTACTGTTATTTTAATTCACAAGAAATTACTTGTTGTCAATAAATTATTTTTTGTAATTTGTGTAAGTGATTACATTTACAATTTAGAGAGAAAAAAAATGATCAAAAAAGAGTCTTCAGCTCTGGAGGCGATTTAACAAGTTGCATTGAAACTGGACTCTACTGAAGGTTTCAAGTAACACAGAGCACATGATGGACATCTCCTGGTGAAACCAATGAAGTGCACTCAAATAGCATGTACACATCAATAAGCTAAAACATCCCCAGTTCGTATCCTAGCCTGGACCCGGCATCTTTCTGCATGGAGTTTGCATGTTCTCCCTGTGCTTGTGTGGGTTTTCTCCCTGTTCTCTGGCTTCCTCCCACAGTCCAAAAACATGCTGAGGTTAAAAGGTGATTCTAAGTTGTCCACAGATGTGAATGCAACTTTGTTTGCCTCTAGCCCTGTGATAGACTAGTGACCTAACCAGGGTGTTTAGATAATGGATGGATGTTCTTTGACCAAGATAAGATCACAGAATGGACTCTGCCAGTTAGTTTGTCAAAAACACATAATTTGCATTGAACTTGTGTCCAGTTTGATCAGCTTGTTGTACTGTACACTGATCATTGCTGAAATGGACCGTTTGCAGAACCATGAAACAAAATATTGTAGGAATTATTCTAATGTAATAATGTTACAGAATGAAAATACATAAATTCATTGCAGGACATAATACACATGTTTTGTATGTGCTGGGCTATATTCAGTAAACCTTAGCTTAATGAAAAGGATGAAATTCTGCAATGTGGATTAAAGCTCTTTATCACAGCAAGAAAATATTAAACAACTTTATGTCAGAAAGCCACAAAAAACACTCAAGACTTGTCTGAAGTTACTGGAAACTATGCCAAAATGTTCATCCATCCATTATCTATACACCACCTTAATCTCTCATTAGGGTCATGGGGGGGGGGGGTGGGCTGTGTCCTATCCCAGCTGACTTAAAGGGTGAAGGCAGGAGACACCAGGACAGGTCACCAGTTTATCACTGGGCTGCATATAGAGACAAACAATCACACTCACAACTACGGACAATTTAGGATCACCAATTAACCTCAGCACTGTTTTTGGACTGTGGGAGAAAACCCATGCATGCACAGTTCAGAAACATGCAAACTCCACACAGAAAGATCCCAGGCCAGGATGCAAACTGAGGATTTTCTACCTGCAAGGTGACGGTGATAACCACCGGCACACACTGTGCAGGCCCCTAATCATATTAGACTTGCAAGAATTCAAGTTAGTACATTTCACTACATGAATATCATCTTAGTCATGTTTCAGGTCACTTATAACTAAAGGAAAACAGCAACAATCAAGGCATGAGTATGAATAATAAATGTATTAGTGAAAGCACCAATAAAAATAGTGGACAAGTTGACTGATGATGTATGTTCTTCATCGGCAGGTCATCATCAACACCGAAGCAGCAGCAGAAAGCTTTGCAGCTGTCTCAAAGAAGAGGTGGAAGCATCCGACCACCAGGCTCTCATTTGTATCAATGAATTCTAAAAAACCAGAGAGAAAATGTGTAGTTAGTTTTGAAAAAGATCTTGTGAAACTGTTGCAACGTGAGAGCTTCAGCACATGTGACTGACCAGGTTGGATGTCTTTCTGCTCTGCTGCTTCAGGCTCACACACACACTTGGTAACTGGGTAACAACAGTTGTATCACTGAGGCTCACCAGGTGTGGATTCAACACCTTCTCCTGCTGGCTCTGGTGAGGAACACTGCTGGACTCGTCAGTGGCTCATTCTTATCAGTGCTCTTTATTACCGAGCAGGTGTCAGCGCTGGAGGACAAACTGTGTGAACTTCACCCAAGCATTCGCTGATCAAAGCACAGCGCACTGTCTCAAGACACAACTTACTGGATGTCAACTGAGCTCAGCACAGAAAAAACAGATGCTGCAGCACCTCAGCAGGTCTGATGGCATCAAGCTCCAGCATCGTCTTCACCACCTCTGTCAGGCTGGGCAGCTGTTTTCACTCTTCTGTGTCTCTTGACAGCAGCTCAGAAGCTTCCTGCTGGATGTCGTCCAAAGGGCTGAGTGTGAAGAATCTGTTGTCTTTGCCGTGATAGCCAGTATCAGTGGTATATTCCCTGAGGAGACTGCAAGGACAGTGATGAAGTTAGCTGAAAAAGACAGGTAGAAAGTATACATGTGGAGTAGTGACGGTACATGAAGTCTTCAGAGATGCTCACTGAGTTCCTTACTGATTTTGCAAAAGAAGTTGGTGCTTTTAGAGGCACAGTTAAGCAGATGATCTGCTGGTTGGCCATGGGTTTGAACAATTAATTTCAGCTAGAAAACACAAAACATCAAGTCATACTTAATAACAAAATGTCTGTCTGAGGACGGAGTGTGCAGGAACAGATTCAGGATTTCACTTGTTTTGAGTCAGTGGAAGAGAGAACACTTACCACCAGGTCATATTCATGCTCAGCTGGATATAAAGCACTGCCGAGAGCCAGTTCAGCAGCTAAAAGACCCACAGACCAGACTTCCACGGCCCCTGAGACAGGCCCAGGGTGACTTCTGGGGCCTTAAAAGAAGAGCAACATGATAATATTACCCACCATCCAGCACAAATTAAAATCTAACCTGTACCTCTGAACCATGGATGTGTTTTTCTACTGAAACACCACCTAGTCAGCTGCCTCTTTTTGATTTATTTTTTTAGTTCATGTCCACACTGTCCTGGAGACCGAGTTTGATTTTTAGTGGCTGCTGTCATCTGTCCACAACCATGATGTTTTTCAGGTTTTATGTCACCGTGTATAACACCAACTGACTCCAGGTGAGTTAATGCTGTGGTTAACTGAACGCACACAAATACATAAAGTTCTTAGATTTCACTTGCTGATAAAAATTAATGCGTTCATAAAATGTGAAGCAAAATGTTCACTTTCTTCTGGCGCCCAGATAGCTCAGCTGGTTGAGCTGGCGACCCATAACCACGGGCTATAGTCCCCCTACGCAGCAATCATGGGTTCAACTCCAGCTCATGGCTATTTACTGCATGTCCCTCCCCTACTCTCTTCTCCCCACGTTTCCTGTCTCTCTCCACTGTCCTATGCAATAAAAGCAAAAAGACCAAAAAATAATCTTGGGGGGGGTGTCAAACATAGCTTTCGTACGAACATAAACATAGATGAAATATCCAACCTGGTGAACTCCTTAACATAGTTCCTTCATGTGCAGAGGCTGGTTATGTCTCTGCTCCATAAAGTTCTCTTCATGGAAGAAAGAGTCGTATCATGGATAAGATCTAAGGTCTGCAGGCTCCCTAGAACTGCCAACTGGGGAAAATATAAAAGGTTAGATTTCTGCTGTTCACCATGAATGAAACAAGTCAAACATTAACAAATCAGACTCACTGCACCATTTTAACATGTTCTATAGCATCATCCCACTTCAGCTACCTCTTTCTGGGCCTGATGGCTGATTGTAGGATAGTTTTTGCATATTTTAACCGCCACAGATTTCTTCACATTTGGCAACGTAGCCCTAAGAACCTTCACTGAGCAAAGTCTGGGTCAGGTGGTTGGACCAGAGCAGGCTGACTGGAAACAGCAGGAAGTCATCTGAGAGACATAGAGAGCAGAACGGACAATCACATTTCTTTCATGAGCTCATGCAAATCCATTCACAAAGACAAACAGGCAATTTTTTGTGTCCTTGTCTCCAGTTTTGTTTTGAATGAGTCCATGCACTTGTTGAGAGACCTTGAGAATACACAGTATTTATGTAAGTTCACAGTTTGACAGTTGTGGTTTCAGTGTTGAGATTTTTAAAAAATGTTTGTAAATGTTAGATCAAATATTATAATGCAGGTTAATATAATAGAGTCATACAAATTCACTATTTAGTTCAATCAACTGCTGTCTTTCATTAAAACTGAATATATTTAGCTTCAGGACAGGATTTAGAGCAGCTCTGCTTTACAAGATTGCAAAAAACTCTGAAGTTGTAGAGAACAAACTGACAAATCAATACATGATCAGCTCATTCTCTCTCAGAATATTCCATGTGATCACTGATGGCAAACAGTGAGTAATAATGATTCTGAAACTATAGCAGCCTGTCAGATATGTCTCTTAATGGGGACATATCTGCAGCCACGTGAAGTTGATATTAAAGAGTTTAGAATGTGTTAAAGATCCCTCTCTGAGATACTTCAGTGTCTTTGAATTTGCTGAATTGATCTACAAAGTCAGCTTTCTCTGTGTCTTTACCTTAATTTAAACTATGCTGTCACAGGTGGTTCTATTTCAGAGACTGTAGTGGAATATTCAGAATTCTATATTGGTTGCCAGGAAATCTTAGAATGAAAGTAAATATTCGTTTTTAATTCCTCAGCTTCAAACAAAACTTAATTCTAAATAAAGTATTTTGTTTCCATGGTTCCCCATAGTACTGAAATCTATTAATTCTATTATTTAGAGAAAAAAAACAACAAATGTTAATTTATATGGCAGTAAAAACTTAATTAGATGTTTTTGATTTTGTGTTATTTTGAATCTTACAATCCAATTATTTTAGTCGAGTTGTGTTTTTAATCATGAGTATATTACATTCCAATAATAATAAAATAATAATGACCTCCTTTAACCTCCTGTGCAAATCTTTTGGATTATCTTTGGATTGTAAATGAACAAAGTAAAAAAACAATCACAAACACACAAAAAACACTGCATCTGTGTTCATATCAGAAAAATTCATTGTGTTCTGTTGCTGCAGTTCAGGAGCTGAGCACATTCAATGAGTTGTAATATTCCTGACGAATTTTACAATACAATTAGATTAAAATTGAAAGAAAGAAAGAAAGAAAGAAAGAAAGAAAGAAAGAGCAAGATTTTATCTTTACGTGTTTTTCAGCAAATTGGGTTTTCAGAAATATTTATAATTTTAACACATATATTGATACTGACTACACTACAATAATGTTTATCAAATTTCATATATTTGTGAGGTGTGGTGTTCGTACAGCCATTCACTAAAACTATATAACAACTAATAAGTCTGATAAATTGTTCTCCTCAGCGAAGATAATATAACAGTATTATATTTAATTGTGGTTCTATGCAAACGATCATATTTAAAACTAGTTACAGTTTTTAAAAATTCTAAAACTCCCACAGAGGGAGAACACAGGCAGGGTGCACACTGTGACCACTGGGGGGCAGTATATACTTATATTTACACTGTCTATGAGCTCAACCAACTACTCAGACTAAGTCAGAAACAACAACGTTTTCTTGTGATCATTTCAAAGTAAAACATACAATCAAAACACAAGAAACAGGATGTGCACTTTTTTTATTATACAGTTATGACAACCATCAGCTCTGAGAGCATTGTGAACTGATTTGTGTCAAACAGGAGAAATCTGCACTGGCTACTGGTGGAGATTTCAAAATAAAATGTTAAAAACTTGATATGTAATAAAAAAGACTGTGGGGACACTTCTCAGAAAGGCTACAGTCTGTTTTGTAATTTTATTTCTGCCACACTGCAGCAGAGATTGACTCAGACCCCTTTCAGACCTCCACTACCTTCCATTATTCTGACTGCATTTGACCACATTATTGTAGTTAGATTATCAGCACACATGAATACAATTGTCAGTGTTTAAGAAATCATAAACAAACTAGCCAGCTTGTTTTTTGGACAGCCTGATAAGCTTGCTGTTAGTTTTGATTGATTTTTTTTGTCTGTATTTGCATTATTGTGTATTTAGTGTGACTCACCTGATGTAGGATGCAGGTATTTAGTCTGCCATTGGCCGCTCATCTCAGTCAGCTTAGTCCTTTACTTCCACTCTCTTCGTACCGTTTCCTTCACTAAGGGAAAGAAAAACAACACTCTCCTGACAGCAACCTTCCACACTGAAAATTTAGAGTTTTTCCAGGGACTTAGATCTTGCAGTATAAGACAGCTCTGCTAGTTTTAAGGTGGATTATCCATTTCAAACTCAGTGCTCCTCTTCCTGGATGCAAATGTTCCACTAAAACAATTCAGTATTTTGAGTAAACACATGATCAAGATTTTCAAGATTTTCATTTGTGCACAAACAGATAGTCTAAGCACATTGAAATTCTTGTGAGAGGCTCTCTTGGAATCGAGTAAAAACACTTCATCAAAATAGGAAGCACAAAATTCCAAAACACTCTACAAAAAAGATAAAGATAAAAAGATAAAAGATAAAATAAAAAATTTTGATCAATAAATCTGAATGCTGAAGCTGAGGTGTGAAAACCAAACAAGGAACTAGTAATGTACTATTTCCCAAAATATGATCCCCACTATGATTAGTTTGAATAAATACAAACAAACCAGAGTGTTGAATTTTCCCTCTGTAGCAGAATAAAATGCAGCCAGATCACTATCTTCCACTGAATTAGCTGGAAAAGTGACACTATTGTGTATTAGACCTGATTTGATTTACTGTCTAATCTCGCGTGATTGGCAAATCTCGCGTAGTGAATCTGAATAAACGCTGGAACAAAACTAATGCAAAAGTGACCTGAAAGACAGAATACCGTCATTTTAACAGACTTATGAAGCCAGTAATGTTTACATATTTTATTTTTTATTTTATTTTTACATGTATTCTGTTTTAATTGCCCCCTGGAAACAAATAAAGTAGTCTGAATCTAAATATCTCGTGTCTGAAAAGGGTTGTCCTCGGGGGGCGGGTCACCACACAGGCTTTTATTTTGAAATGCCCGCTGTTTCTTATCCTGATTCCTCCTCGTCTCAGGGATTTCAGGCTGAATGATTGCACGCTGGCAGGTGGACAGGCAGTTGTTTAGCTACATCGTAGAGCACAGTCATTCTGGATTTGTGTACTTTACCCGCTGTAGTGAAGTTTTATTCCTGATGCTAATGCTAGCTTAGCTTAGTCATGTCTTCCCAGAGCAGCGCTGCTGGAAGGATCCACGGGCTGCTGCTCAAACTTCATGAATTACTTTCAGACGAGGACAGCCGAGGTGCAGCTTTGAAATGTCACGATATTATCGGTGATCTGGGACAGGAGTGCATGCTAACACCGACCGAGAATGAACTTGGTAAGACCAGGAAGTCCCATCAAAGGCTAGTCCCAGTATCTCATCGCGAAGCAGACAATCCGCGCCAAACTCCATTAACAATCTGGACATTTAATGACAATAGTGCTCCTTTGTTGATGAGCGTCAAACACCTTGTAAAATAACACATTTTCGTATTTTTTGCATGCTACTTTTGAGTTCGTCATACAGAAAATACTTCTATATCACTGATAACTTTTAAGTTGAGTCGTTTAGCATCAGGCTCCTCCGCCAAAACTCTCTGTGGTGGTTCATACAGAGCACAAGAAAACGTGGTTCCCTGGCAGTAAAAAAAAAAAAAGCTTGAAGAACCTACTATATATCACTCGGGTGGTTAAGTGCATTAATAAACATGCGAAAGAGTGCCAAAAGTAAGGATACATGTTGCAGTATGTAAGTCATCTTCAGGAGTCAGCAGGATGCTGTTCTAACCACAGGTTTCCTCCATGGCACTGTGTTCTCATTCCTTCTTTCATGCCCGGGCAACACATAGTTTATGCTCACATTATCATTGTGCAAACAACACCTGTGACCCAGTTGCTCTCAGGGTTAAGCTGTCGAGCTAAAGAGTGGCGGAAACATCATCTGTCTTCAGTCAGAACTACAGAATCTTTGCTTACATGATGCTCTAAATCCAACCTTTGCAGATCGATGGATAGTAGAAATTTAGTGGTTGTTGTCATTGTGCACGTTTTATTGTGGCATTATGTATAGTACTTATTACAGCTGCAATCACTGACCCATTAGAATTGATCCATCAGTTTGAATAATTTTTCAGGGGAAAATAAGTCAAAATTCACAGATTCCAGCTTCTTAAATATGAATATCTTCTGGTTTCTTTATTCCTCTATGACAGTCAACTGAGTATCTGTAGGTTGTGGACAAAACAAGGATCAAGGATATTTATTGTCATTGCATTTCTATAACGAAACTTTGTTGGCACTTCCAAAAAAAAAAAAAAAAAAACACAGTATAACAAACAACAACAACAGCTTTATAAAACAAGTATAAAAAAAATCTAAAGTATTTCTAAAAAAAATTCAGACATGTGAGGATGACATTTTAGGCTTTGGGAAACACTGATCTTCATTTTTCACCATTTTCTCACATTTTATAGCCCCAACAACTAATCAGCTAATCAAGATAGCGATCAAAAACGTATCGGACAATGAAAATAATCATTGGTTGCAACCCTAATGCACATACACTGCCATTCAAAACTTTGGGGTCACTTAAAAATGTCCTTATTTTTTAAAGAAAAGTATTTTTTTAATGAAGATAACATTAAATGAATCAGAAATATAGTCTAGACATTGTTAATGTGGTAAATGACTATTCTAGCTGGAAACAGCTGATTTTTAATGGAATATCTCCATAGAGGTACAGAGGAACATTTCCAGCAACCATCACTCCTGTGTTCTAATGCTACATTGTGTTAGCTAATGGTGTTGAAAGGCTCATTGATGATTAGGAAACCCTTGTGCAATTATGTTAGCATATGAATAAAAGTGAGAGTTTTCATGGAAAACATGGAATGGTCTGGGTGACCCCACACTTTTGAACGGTATTGTACTGAAAGGAGTGTATCTGAACAAGTATTAACATTAATGATTCCATCTTTACCTCCTCATCTCATTCAGCTTTACAGATGTCCTTATTGTTCTCAAAAGACTATGGACTCCTCAGCTTCCTCAGGAAGTCCCTGCCATCAGAGGAGGTAAGAATATCCAGTAAATAAACAAAATAAACAATAATGTAGTGAACTGAAAAGGTTACATGTTAACAGAAACATCTGTTTTCCAGCTGCGAGACACCCGGGTAGAGATCTTAGGTTTTTTGGAGACATTGTTGGACAAAGTCTCACCAAGAGTTAAAGGTTGGGAAAAGTCCTACGCCACTGACATAAGAGTAAGTTTTTGATTTTGATCACGTGGGAATGTTTTGTTTGTTTGTTCCTTAAGAAACATGTCAAGCACTGATTGTTTACAGCACCAAATGTTAGAATTCTAGGATTAGTTTAAATTCATCGTTGACTCCTCACAGCTACACCTGAGACAGCAGGCAACATTATTTAACATGAATACTAAATATATGCTTGTATATTTGTATTTACAGTCGGTAATTATCTTTTGCCTTTTTTACTCAGGACATGTGCATGACTGTGTACACAAAGGAGAAAGTAGCCAAATGTAGGACTCCAGTGCTGGAGCTTCTTATTAAGGTTGGTTTCTGTTCACAAATGATGAATTTTGTTCTAGAAAAGTCACTTTTCCATTCTTATGATCTTGTGAGAGTTTGTGTGATATTTGTGAATATGTACTGTCATATTATAACATGATTATAAATATTTTAATTAAATTTCATGCACCTTTTACACTTGCTGCATTAAAAGTAGTTGATCCTGCGTGCTTTTTTCGACATCATCCTTGTTCGCTCCTCTCTGCAGGTTCTCCAAACAACAAAGGCTTCCAGTGTTGTTGCAGACTTTAGAATCTGTGAAATATTTAACAAATATTACAGTGAGCTGTATCAGAAGACCAAATTACCAGATTCAGGTGAGTGTTTCTTCAAAGACAAGCTTTGGTTTAACAAAAGTTACTTCCTTCAGCCAATAAAATCGTAACTTACATGAACTTTTCTTCATTTTTTTTTTTTTTTTTTTTTTTTACTCTCATAATAGTTCTTGCTAAAATCTATGAATTGCTCGGAGTTCTTGCAGAGGTTCATCCCAGTGAGATGGTGAACAACTCAGACAAACTCTACAAGGCCTATCTGGGAGAGCTGAAGGAGCAGGTATGATTTACAGATGATGAAACACTGATATAGATACCAAATTTTGATTAACTGTATTTTCAAACAGCCTATCCTGCTTTTATGTGTACACGTGTACTCAGTTGTGGTTTTCAATGTTTATTTCAGATGACTTCTTCAACGAAGGAACCAAAGCTTATTGTTGTTGCTGGATGTTTGAGAGGAATCACTGCTCTCATGGTCAACTTCACTAAAACCATGGAAGAAGGTGGAGTTTCTGTTCACGTGTGCTCTGTCCTTTTTTTTCAGTTCCTGCTTAACTAGTCTTTGTTTCATGCAGACCCAGCAACATCAAAGGAAATTTTCCAGTATGCCCTGAAGGCAATCAGTCCCCAGGTAAATGTTTGTTGGTTTGTCACAGAGTAATAGTAATATTATTAGAATCATATGGCCTGTTACACTGAGCTGCTTTGTGACTGCTTGTTTTTTAATTTCTGTTCTAGCTGGAAATGACTCGATATGCCATCACATTTGGTAAGACTTATCACTTTTTTTGGCAAAATGCTGGTAAGACCTCTGAAAAAAGTCATTTCTGTGATTGTGTTTCTTCTTCATCAGCTGGCCTTCGATTGTTTGCCAGACATGCCTCCCAGTTCAGCAGCTGCCTCATGGATCACTACAGAGCTCTGTTTGAGATCACGTCTAAGCTCTGTGGACACATCAACGCTGAGATGAAGAAGATGAGTTACTATGCACTAGAGGCGTTCCTCAAACAGGTTCAATCTTTTTCACACAGACACAACCAGACAGACCACTTTGATCTTTTGATATAATTTAATCATTAGTGAGTTGTTTTTTAATGATGCCTACTGAGGTTGAGTCAAAATGTGTGAATTTCCACGTCACTGCTGTTCAGTGCTTTTATGATCCCTTTTCCAGGTTGCTATGTTGGTGGCTGAGAATATTGAAGAGCACAAAAGCAAGTTAAAGTTCTTCATGCAGAAGTTCTGCGGCATCATTAAGACCATGGACTCAACACACAAAGAGCTGTCTATTGCCATACGAGGATATGGATTCTTTGCAGCCGTAAGTTTATTCCTTGGTTGTAAAAGCCAGAGTTTATACATCAAAAGTACAAGTTTATCCACACATGTATTAACCTGATAACCAAGCGGTTATGTACTCACCATATGGATGTAAACAGTGAGTCCCTATTTCATTTCTCTGCAGCCTGAACCTTTACTGCATGTCTTTCCTCTGCTAACTTTTCCTGCATTTCTCTCTACACTGTTATTGGTCAATAAAAAACAAAATGGCAATAAACCAACACACAAAAAAGATTTATCTAAATGAATGAATTGGATTGTTATAATCTATGGTTCTGTAAGTTGCTTGCAAATATTATATATCTACACTACCAATCAAAAGTTTGGACAAACGTTCTAATTCAAAGCTTTTTATGTATTTGTATTATTTTCTACATTGTGGATTAATACTGAAGATTAACACTTTTTTACAGCATAATTCCATATGTTATTTGATAGTTTTGATGTCTTCAGTATTAATCTACAATGTATAAAATTGTTACATAAAAACCACTGAATGAGAAGGTGTGTCCAAACTTTTGACTGGTAGTGTAGATATATAATATTTGCAAGCAACTTACAGAACCATAGATTATAACAATCCAATTCATTCATTTAGATAAATCTTTTTTGTGTGTTGGTTTATTGCCATTTTGTTTTTTATTGACCAATAACAGTGTAGAGAGAAATGCAGGAAAAGTTAGCAGAGGAAAGACATGCAGTAAAGGTTCAGGCTGCAGAGAAATGAAATAGGGACTCACTGTTTACATCCATATGGTGAGTACATAACCGCTTGGTTATCAGGTTAATACATGTGTGGATAAACTTGTACTTTTGATGTATAAACTCTGGCTTTTACAACCAAGGAATAAACTTACGGCTGCAAAGAATCCATATCCTCGTATGGCAATAGACAGCTCTTTGTGTGTTGAGTCCATGGTCTTAATGATGCCGCAGAACTTCTGCATGAAGAACTTTAACTTGCTTTTGTGCTCTTCAATATTCTCAGCCACCAACATAGCAACCTGGAAAAGGGATCATAAAAGCACTGAACAGCAGTGACGTGGAAATTCACACATTTTGACTCAACCTCAGTAGGCATCATTAAAAAACAACTCACTAATGATTAAATTATATCAAAAGATCAAAGTGGTCTGTCTGGTTGTGTCTGTGTGAAAAAGATTGAACCTGTTTGAGGAACGCCTCTAGTGCATAGTAACTCATCTTCTTCATCTCAGCGTTGATGTGTCCACAGAGCTTAGA
The DNA here is from genome assembly GCF_022539595.1 of Amphiprion ocellaris. Taxonomy (NCBI): domain Eukaryota; kingdom Metazoa; phylum Chordata; class Actinopteri; family Pomacentridae; genus Amphiprion; species Amphiprion ocellaris. The sequence continues at coordinate 16,628 of NW_026559412.1, read as the reverse complement.
CGTGATCTCAAACAGAGCTCTGTAGTGATCCATGAGGCAGCTGCTGAACTGGGAGGCATGTCTGGCAAACAATCGAAGGCCAGCTGATGAAGAAGAAACACAATCACAGAAATGACTTTTTTCAGAGGTCTTACCAGCATTTTGCCAAAAAAAGTGATAAGTCTTACCAAATGTGATGGCATATCGAGTCATTTCCAGCTAGAACAGAAATTAAAAAACAAGCAGTCACAAAGCAGCTCAGTGTAACAGGCCATATGATTCTAATAATATTACTATTACTCTGTGACAAACCAACAAACATTTACCTGGGGACTGATTGCCTTCAGGGCATACTGGAAAATTTCCTTTGATGTTGCTGGGTCTGCATGAAACAAAGACTAGTTAAGCAGGAACTGAAAAAAAAGGACAGAGCACACGTGAACAGAAACTCCACCTTCTTCCATGGTTTTAGTGAAGTTGACCATGAGAGCAGTGATTCCTCTCAAACATCCAGCAACAACAATAAGCTTTGGTTCCTTCGTTGAAGAAGTCATCTGAAATAAACATTGAAAACCACAACTGAGTACACGTGTACACATAAAAGCAGGATAGGCTGTTTGAAAATACAGTTAATCAAAATTTGGTATCTATATCAGTGTTTCATCATCTGTAAATCATACCTGCTCCTTCAGCTCTCCCAGATAGGCCTTGTAGAGTTTGTCTGAGTTGTTCACCATCTCACTGGGATGAACCTCTGCAAGAACTCCGAGCAATTCATAGATTTTAGCAAGAACTATTATGAGAGTAAAAAAAAAAAAAAAAAAAAAAATGAAGAAAAGTTCATGTAAGTTACGATTTTATTGGCTGAAGGAAGTAACTTTTGTTAAACCAAAGCTTGTCTTTGAAGAAACACTCACCTGAATCTGGTAATTTGGTCTTCTGATACAGCTCACTGTAATATTTGTTAAATATTTCACAGATTCTAAAGTCTGCAACAACACTGGAAGCCTTTGTTGTTTGGAGAACCTGCAGAGAGGAGCGAACAAGGATGATGTCGAAAAAAGCACGCAGGATCAACTACTTTTAATGCAGCAAGTGTAAAAGGTGCATGAAATTTAATTAAAATATTTATAATCATGTTATAATATGACAGTACATATTCACAAATATCACACAAACTCTCACAAGATCATAAGAATGGAAAAGTGACTTTTCTAGAACAAAATTCATCATTTGTGAACAGAAACCAACCTTAATAAGAAGCTCCAGCACTGGAGTCCTACATTTGGCTACTTTCTCCTTTGTGTACACAGTCATGCACATGTCCTGAGTAAAAAAGGCAAAAGATAATTACCGACTGTAAATACAAATATACAAGCATATATTTAGTATTCATGTTAAATAATGTTGCCTGCTGTCTCAGGTGTAGCTGTGAGGAGTCAACGATGAATTTAAACTAATCCTAGAATTCTAACATTTGGTGCTGTAAACAATCAGTGCTTGACATGTTTCTTAAGGAACAAACAAACAAAACATTCCCACGTGATCAAAATCAAAAACTTACTCTTATGTCAGTGGCGTAGGACTTTTCCCAACCTTTAACTCTTGGTGAGACTTTGTCCAACAATGTCTCCAAAAAACCTAAGATCTCTACCCGGGTGTCTCGCAGCTGGAAAACAGATGTTTCTGTTAACATGTAACCTTTTCAGTTCACTACATTATTGTTTATTTTGTTTATTTACTGGATATTCTTACCTCCTCTGATGGCAGGGACTTCCTGAGGAAGCTGAGGAGTCCATAGTCTTTTGAGAACAATAAGGACATCTGTAAAGCTGAATGAGATGAGGAGGTAAAGATGGAATCATTAATGTTAATACTTGTTCAGATACACTCCTTTCAGTACAATACCGTTCAAAAGTGTGGGGTCACCCAGACCATTCCATGTTTTCCATGAAAACTCTCACTTTTATTCATATGCTAACATAATTGCACAAGGGTTTCCTAATCATCAATGAGCCTTTCAACACCATTAGCTAACACAATGTAGCATTAGAACACAGGAGTGATGGTTGCTGGAAATGTTCCTCTGTACCTCTATGGAGATATTCCATTAAAAATCAGCTGTTTCCAGCTAGAATAGTCATTTACCACATTAACAATGTCTAGACTATATTTCTGATTCATTTAATGTTATCTTCATTAAAAAAATACTTTTCTTTAAAAAATAAGGACATTTTTAAGTGACCCCAAAGTTTTGAATGGCAGTGTATGTGCATTAGGGTTGCAACCAATGATTATTTTCATTGTCCGATACGTTTTTGATCGCTATCTTGATTAGCTGATTAGTTGTTGGGGCTATAAAATGTGAGAAAATGGTGAAAAATGAAGATCAGTGTTTCCCAAAGCCTAAAATGTCATCCTCACATGTCTGAATTTTTTTTAGAAATACTTTAGATTTTTTTTATACTTGTTTTATAAAGCTGTTGTTGTTGTTTGTTATACTGTGTTTTTTTTTTTTTTTTTTTGGAAGTGCCAACAAAGTTTCGTTATAGAAATGCAATGACAATAAATATCCTTGATCCTTGTTTTGTCCACAACCTACAGATACTCAGTTGACTGTCATAGAGGAATAAAGAAACCAGAAGATATTCATATTTAAGAAGCTGGAATCTGTGAATTTTGACTTATTTTCCCCTGAAAAATTATTCAAACTGATGGATCAATTCTAATGGGTCAGTGATTGCAGCTGTAATAAGTACTATACATAATGCCACAATAAAACGTGCACAATGACAACAACCACTAAATTTCTACTATCCATCGATCTGCAAAGGTTGGATTTAGAGCATCATGTAAGCAAAGATTCTGTAGTTCTGACTGAAGACAGATGATGTTTCCGCCACTCTTTAGCTCGACAGCTTAACCCTGAGAGCAACTGGGTCACAGGTGTTGTTTGCACAATGATAATGTGAGCATAAACTATGTGTTGCCCGGGCATGAAAGAAGGAATGAGAACACAGTGCCATGGAGGAAACCTGTGGTTAGAACAGCATCCTGCTGACTCCTGAAGATGACTTACATACTGCAACATGTATCCTTACTTTTGGCACTCTTTCGCATGTTTATTAATGCACTTAACCACCCGAGTGATATATAGTAGGTTCTTCAAGCTTTTTTTTTTTTTACTGCCAGGGAACCACGTTTTCTTGTGCTCTGTATGAACCACCACAGAGAGTTTTGGCGGAGGAGCCTGATGCTAAACGACTCAACTTAAAAGTTATCAGTGATATAGAAGTATTTTCTGTATGACGAACTCAAAAGTAGCATGCAAAAAATACGAAAATGTGTTATTTTACAAGGTGTTTGACGCTCATCAACAAAGGAGCACTATTGTCATTAAATGTCCAGATTGTTAATGGAGTTTGGCGCGGATTGTCTGCTTCGCGATGAGATACTGGGACTAGCCTTTGATGGGACTTCCTGGTCTTACCAAGTTCATTCTCGGTCGGTGTTAGCATGCACTCCTGTCCCAGATCACCGATAATATCGTGACATTTCAAAGCTGCACCTCGGCTGTCCTCGTCTGAAAGTAATTCATGAAGTTTGAGCAGCAGCCCGTGGATCCTTCCAGCAGCGCTGCTCTGGGAAGACATGACTAAGCTAAGCTAGCATTAGCATCAGGAATAAAACTTCACTACAGCGGGTAAAGTACACAAATCCAGAATGACTGTGCTCTACGATGTAGCTAAACAACTGCCTGTCCACCTGCCAGCGTGCAATCATTCAGCCTGAAATCCCTGAGACGAGGAGGAATCAGGATAAGAAACAGCGGGCATTTCAAAATAAAAGCCTGTGTGGTGACCCGCCCCCCGAGGACAACCCTTTTCAGACACGAGATATTTAGATTCAGACTACTTTATTTGTTTCCAGGGGGCAATTAAAACAGAATACATGTAAAAATAAAATAAAAAATAAAATATGTAAACATTACTGGCTTCATAAGTCTGTTAAAATGACGGTATTCTGTCTTTCAGGTCACTTTTGCATTAGTTTTGTTCCAGCGTTTATTCAGATTCACTACGCGAGATTTGCCAATCACGCGAGATTAGACAGTAAATCAAATCAGGTCTAATACACAATAGTGTCACTTTTCCAGCTAATTCAGTGGAAGATAGTGATCTGGCTGCATTTTATTCTGCTACAGAGGGAAAATTCAACACTCTGGTTTGTTTGTATTTATTCAAACTAATCATAGTGGGGATCATATTTTGGGAAATAGTACATTACTAGTTCCTTGTTTGGTTTTCACACACTCAGCTTCAGCATTCAGATTTATTGATCAAAATTTTTTATTTTATCTTTTATCTTTTTATCTTTATCTTTTTTGTAGAGTGTTTTGGAATTTTGTGCTTCCTATTTTGATGAAGTGTTTTTACTCGATTCCAAGAGAGCCTCTCACAAGAATTTCAATGTGCTTAGACTATCTGTTTGTGCACAAATGAAAATCTTGAAAATCTTGATCATGTGTTTACTCAAAATACTGAATTGTTTTAGTGGAACATTTGCATCCAGGAAGAGGAGCACTGAGTTTGAAATGGATAATCCACCTTAAAACTAGCAGAGCTGTCTTATACTGCAAGATCTAAGTCCCTGGAAAAACTCTAAATTTTCAGTGTGGAAGGTTGCTGTCAGGAGAGTGTTGTTTTTCTTTCCCTTAGTGAAGGAAACGGTACGAAGAGAGTGGAAGTAAAGGACTAAGCTGACTGAGATGAGCGGCCAATGGCAGACTAAATACCTGCATCCTACATCAGGTGAGTCACACTAAATACACAATAATGCAAATACAGACAAAAAAAATCAATCAAAACTAACAGCAAGCTTATCAGGCTGTCCAAAAAACAAGCTGGCTAGTTTGTTTATGATTTCTTAAACACTGACAATTGTATTCATGTGAGCTGATAATCTAACTACAATAATGTGGTCAAATGCAGTCAGAATAATGGAAGGTAGTGGAGGTCTGAAAGGGGTCTGAGTCAATCTCTGCTGCAGTGTGGCAGAAATAAAATTACAAAACAGACTGTAGCCTTTCTGAGAAGTGTCCCCACAGTCTTTTTTATTACATATCAAGTTTTTAACATTTTATTTTGAAATCTCCACTAGAAGCCAGTGCAGATTTCTCCTGTTTGACACAAATCAGTTCACAATGCTCTCAGAGCTGATGGTTGTCATAACTGTATAATAAAAAAAGTGCACATCCTGTTTCTTGTGTTTTGATTGTATGTTTTACTTTGAAATGATCACAAGAAAACGTTGTTGTTTCTGACTTAGTCTGAGTAGTTGGTTGAGCTCATAGACAGTGTAAATATAAGTATATACTGCCCCCCAGTGGTCACAGTGTGCACCCTGCCTGTGTTCTCCCTCTGTGGGAGTTTTAGAATTTTTAAAAACTGTAACTAGTTTTAAATATGATCGTTTGCATAGAACCACAATTAAATATAATACTGTTATATTATCTTCGCTGAGGAGAACAATTTATCAGACTTATTAGTTGTTATATAGTTTTAGTGAATGGCTGTACGAACACCACACCTCACAAATATATGAAATTTGATAAACATTATTGTAGTGTAGTCAGTATCAATATATGTGTTAAAATTATAAATATTTCTGAAAACCCAATTTGCTGAAAAACACGTAAAGATAAAATCTTGCTCTTTCTTTCTTTCTTTCTTTCTTTCTTTCTTTCTTTCAATTTTAATCTAATTGTATTGTAAAATTCGTCAGGAATATTACAACTCATTGAATGTGCTCAGCTCCTGAACTGCAGCAACAGAACACAATGAATTTTTCTGATATGAACACAGATGCAGTGTTTTTTGTGTGTTTGTGATTGTTTTTTTACTTTGTTCATTTACAATCCAAAGATAATCCAAAAGATTTGCACAGGAGGTTAAAGGAGGTCATTATTATTTTATTATTATTGGAATGTAATATACTCATGATTAAAAACACAACTCGACTAAAATAATTGGATTGTAAGATTCAAAATAACACAAAATCAAAAACATCTAATTAAGTTTTTACTGCCATATAAATTAACATTTGTTGTTTTTTTTCTCTAAATAATAGAATTAATAGATTTCAGTACTATGGGGAACCATGGAAACAAAATACTTTATTTAGAATTAAGTTTTTTTTGAAGCTGAGGAATTAAAAACGAATATTTACTTTCATTCTAAGATTTCCTGGCAACCAATATAGAATTCTGAATATTCCACTACAGTCTCTGAAATAGAACCACCTGTGACAGCATAGTTTAAATTAAGGTAAAGACACAGAGAAAGCTGACTTTGTAGATCAATTCAGCAAATTCAAAGACACTGAAGTATCTCAGAGAGGGATCTTTAACACATTCTAAACTCTTTAATATCAACTTCACGTGGCTGCAGATATGTCCCCATTAAGAGACATATCTGACAGGCTGCTATAGTTTCAGAATCATTATTACTCACTGTTTGCCATCAGTGATCACATGGAATATTCTGAGAGAGAATGAGCTGATCATGTATTGATTTGTCAGTTTGTTCTCTACAACTTCAGAGTTTTTTGCAATCTTGTAAAGCAGAGCTGCTCTAAATCCTGTCCTGAAGCTAAATATATTCAGTTTTAATGAAAGACAGCAGTTGATTGAACTAAATAGTGAATTTGTATGACTCTATTATATTAACCTGCATTATAATATTTTGATCTCCTAACATTTACAAACATTTTTTAAAAATCTCAACACTGAAACCACAACTGTCAAACTGTGAACTTACATAAATACTGTGTATTCTCAAGGTCTCTCAACAAGTGCATGGACTCATTCAAAACAAAACTGGAGACAAGGACACAAAAAATTGCCTGTTTGTCTTTGTGAATGGATTTGCATGAGCTCATGAAAGAAATGTGATTGTCCTTTCTGCTCTCTATGTCTCTCAGATGACTTCCTGCTGTTTCCAGGCAGCCTGCTCTGGTCCAACCACCTGACCCAGACTTTGCTCAGTGAAGGTTCTTAGGGCTACGTTGCCAAATGTGAAGAAATCTGTGGCGGTTAAAATATGCAAAAACTATCCTACAATCAGCCATCAGGCCCAGAAAGAGGTAGCTGAAGTGGGATGATGCTATAGAACATGTTAAAATGGTGCAGTGAGTCTGATTTGTTAATGTTTGACTTGTTTCATTCATGGTGAACAGCAGAAATCTAACCTTTTATATTTTCCCCAGTTGGCAGTTCTAGGGAGCCTGCAGACCTTAGATCTTATCCATGATACGACTCTTTCTTCCATGAAGAGAACTTTATGGAGCAGAGACATAACCAGCCTCTGCACATGAAGGAACTATGTTAAGGAGTTCACCAGGTTGGATATTTCATCTATGTTTATGTTCGTACGAAAGCTATGTTTGACACCCCCCCCAAGATTATTTTTTGGTCTTTTTGCTTTTATTGCATAGGACAGTGGAGAGAGACAGGAAACGTGGGGAGAAGAGAGTAGGGGAGGGACATGCAGTAAATAGCCATGAGCTGGAGTTGAACCCATGATTGCTGCGTAGGGGGACTATAGCCCGTGGTTATGGGTCGCCAGCTCAACCAGCTGAGCTATCTGGGCGCCAGAAGAAAGTGAACATTTTGCTTCACATTTTATGAACGCATTAATTTTTATCAGCAAGTGAAATCTAAGAACTTTATGTATTTGTGTGCGTTCAGTTAACCACAGCATTAACTCACCTGGAGTCAGTTGGTGTTATACACGGTGACATAAAACCTGAAAACATCATGGTTGTGGACAGATGACAGCAGCCACTAAAAATCAAACTCGGTCTCCAGGACAGTGTGGACATGAACTAAAAAAATAAATCAAAAAGAGGCAGCTGACTAGGTGGTGTTTCAGTAGAAAAACACATCCATGGTTCAGAGGTACAGGTTAGATTTTAATTTGTGCTGGATGGTGGGTAATATTATCATGTTGCTCTTCTTTTAAGGCCCCAGAAGTCACCCTGGGCCTGTCTCAGGGGCCGTGGAAGTCTGGTCTGTGGGTCTTTTAGCTGCTGAACTGGCTCTCGGCAGTGCTTTATATCCAGCTGAGCATGAATATGACCTGGTGGTAAGTGTTCTCTCTTCCACTGACTCAAAACAAGTGAAATCCTGAATCTGTTCCTGCACACTCCGTCCTCAGACAGACATTTTGTTATTAAGTATGACTTGATGTTTTGTGTTTTCTAGCTGAAATTAATTGTTCAAACCCATGGCCAACCAGCAGATCATCTGCTTAACTGTGCCTCTAAAAGCACCAACTTCTTTTGCAAAATCAGTAAGGAACTCAGTGAGCATCTCTGAAGACTTCATGTACCGTCACTACTCCACATGTATACTTTCTACCTGTCTTTTTCAGCTAACTTCATCACTGTCCTTGCAGTCTCCTCAGGAATATACCACTGATACTGGCTATCACGGCAAAGACAACAGATTCTTCACACTCAGCCCTTTGGACGACATCCAGCAGGAAGCTTCTGAGCTGCTGTCAAGAGACACAGAAGAGTGAAAACAGCTGCCCAGCCTGACAGAGGTGGTGAAGACGATGCTGGAGCTTGATGCTCATCAGACCTGCTGAGGTGCTGCAGCATCTGTTTTTTCTGTGCTGAGCTCAGTGACATCCAGTAAGTTGTGTCTTGAGACAGTGCGCTGTGCTTTGATCAGCGAATGCTTGGGTGAAGTTCACACAGTTTGTCCTCCAGCGCTGACACCTGCTCGGTAATAAAGAGCACTGATAAGAATGAGCCACTGACGATCCAGCAGTGTTCCTCACCAGAGCCAGCAGGAGAAGGTGTTGAATCCACACCTGTGAGCCTCAGTGATACAACTGTTGTTACCCAGTTACCAAGTGTGTGTGTGAGCCTGAAGGCAGCAGAGCAGAAAGACATCCAACCTGGTCAGTCACATGTCTGAAGCTCTCACGTTGCAACAGTTTCACAAGATCTTTTTCAAAACTAACTACACATTTTCTCTCTGGTTTTTAGAATTCATTGATACAAATGAGAGCCTGGTGGTCGGATGCTTCCACCTCTTCTTTGAGACAGCTGCCAAAGCTTTCTGCTGCTGCTTCGGTGTTGATGATGACCTGCCATGAAGAACAAACATCATCAGTCAACTTGTCCACTATTTTTTATTGGTGCTTTCACTAATACATTTATTATTCATACTCATGCCTTGATTGTTGCTGTTTTCCTTTAGTTATAAGTGACCTGAAACATGACTAAGATGATATTCATGTAGTGAAATGTACTAACTTGAATTCTTGCAAGTCTAATATGATTAGGGGCTGCACAGTGGGTCGGTGGTTATCACCGTCACCTTGCAGGTAGAAAATCCTCAGTTTGCATCCTGGCCTGGGATCTTTCTGTGTGGAGTTTGCATGTTCTGACTGTGCATGCATGGGTTTTCTCCCACAGTCCAAAAACATGCTGAGGTTAATTGGTGATCCTAAATTGTCCGTAGTTGTGAGTGTGATTGTTTGTCTCTATATGCAGCCCTGTGATAAACTGGTGACCTGTCCTGGTGTCTCCTGCCTTCACCTTAAGTCAGCTGGGATAGACTCCAGCCCCCCATGACCCTAATGAGGATTAAGTGGTGTATAGATAATGGATGGATGAACATTTTGGCATAGTTTCAGAACTTCAGACAAGATCTTGAGTGTTTTTGTGGCTTTCTGACATAAAGTTGTTTAATATTTTCTTGCTGTGATAAAGAGCTTTAATCCACATTGCAGAATTTCATCCTTTTCATTAAGCTAAGGTTTACTGAATATAGCCCAGCACATACAAAACATGTGTATTATGTCCTGCAATGAATTTATGTATTTTCATTCTGTAACATTATTACATTAGAATAATTCCTACAATATTTTGTTTCATGGTTCTGCAAACGGTCCATTTCAGCAATGATCAGTGTACAGTACAACAAGCTGATCAAACTGGACACAAGTTCAATGCAAATTATGTGTTTTTGACAAACTAACTGGCAGAGTCCATTCTGTGATCTTATCTTGGTCAAAGAACATCCATCCATTATCTAAACACCCTGGTTAGGTCACTAGTCTATCACAGGGCTAGAGGCAAACAAAGTTGCATTCACATCTGTGGACAACTTAGAATCACCTTTTAACCTCAGCATGTTTTTGGACTGTGGGAGGAAGCCAGAGAACAGGGAGAAAACCCACACAAGCACAGGGAGAACATGCAAACTCCATGCAGAAAGATGCCGGGTCCAGGCTAGGATACGAACTGGGGATGTTTTAGCTTATTGATGTGTACATGCTATTTGAGTGCACTTCATTGGTTTCACCAGGAGATGTCCATCATGTGCTCTGTGTTACTTGAAACCTTCAGTAGAGTCCAGTTTCAATGCAACTTGTTAAATCGCCTCCAGAGCTGAAGACTCTTTTTTGATCATTTTTTTTCTCTCTAAATTGTAAATGTAATCACTTACACAAATTACAAAAAATAATTTATTGACAACAAGTAATTTCTTGTGAATTAAAATAACAGTAGGGTGTACTTGGACAAACACTGTGGGGAAATTGCAATTTTTTAGAAAAAATGTTGGTACTGATGTATGAAGACTTCAGTCTGAGAATAAAACCCTTCAGTTCATTAGTGGTGAAGCAGTTTTTCCCCATTTGGATGTAAATCCCTGATCTTTGAGGGCAAAACAGGTGTTAAAGACACATATAATAGATAGATAGAAGAAACTTTTCCCGTCATAGATCAAAACAGATAATTAGTTTATGCTGACAAGAAACCTTATGGATATAAAATCAAACTATTATACCCCGATGTTGACTTTACGTCATTACTAAGAATTTGAAAAATATTAGTTTTCTGGCCACTGAGGATAAAAGTCAGTGAACATTGTGATATTTGTGTCTATTTTTTGCAAGCACAGTTCCCACTCATCCCCATTCTTTAAATGTCAGAGAGTGTCTTTCTCAAAAAATCTAAGAAAACCTAAATGTAGACGGGCGACTAGTGCAAACTGAATGTGTCTGCAATACAAATTTGCCTTTCAAGAACAAGCTCTCATATAAACTCCTGGCAAAGACAATAAAATGTTTGTACAATGTGAACAATGGAGTGAATGTTAATCAGGATACTTAATGTCGGTTATTAGACTTTTATTGGGTCCCTCATCTTGTACAGTGACGTATCTACAGCACATTTTATACCACTCAGGTTGGTCTGATGAAGTCAAGTTAATCAGAATAATACTGCAAGTAAGATATTATACCTTCAGAATAAAATATTTTAAATCTGCTTGCATGAATATATCAGTGATTTTAAAACACGGCTAGCTGACTTTGTATTAATGGTTAAAATTTGACATTGCTACTATAAAATTGATTTTGATAGTTTTTAACTAGAGCGCCAATGATTAATTAATTTACCAATTGGTTATCAACAAATGAATTAATGAACAACTGGTTTGATAATCAACTATTGGTTTGAATAATTATTTCAGAAAAATCTTTATCCTCTGATTCCAGCTTCACAAATTTAAAAAAAAATGGTAATTTAGGACATCATCTTGAACTTTAGGAAACTTTGACATTTTGTTAAAAAATTATAATTTTTATTTAACAAAGTAAATGTGTTTATTTTTTCTAATCTTCTGTGTTTTTTCTTTTTATGAATCGGTTTTAATTATTTCAGAAAATGGGTGTGCATTTTATTCTATTTGTCTGTACTGTTTTGATTTATTTATTTTAATAAATGTATTGCAAACTGCTTCATTTTGCATGTTTTATTTTTTCTTAATGTTTGCCTTTAAATTACCTTGAATAACTTATCTGTGTGATAATTAAAGCAGCTTGTCTTTTAAAAGCAATTTTCTAGCATTTTCAATCTCAAACAAATAATTGATTAGTTGAGGAAGTAACTAACAGATTAATCAGCAATAAAAATCATTGCTCTTGATAATTTCCTGTGTCCTCCATATTATTTTCATTTCATTAACAAAATATAACTAATTCTAATATTTGAACAGCCAGTACTGACATGCAGCACATTATTGTGAACTTCTAGCTCTGTATTTTATTTTGACAGGTCTAGCAGGAACTCTGAGGTGTTATTGAGTTAGTTTTGTCACTTTAAAGCTCGGGGCACCTGTTGTTAAGGCAGGACTCCACACAAAAATCCTCTGCGCTCAGACAGACACACACCAATCACAAGTTCCAACCCGCATCACATGGAGAGGAGACTTTTCTACAGATCAGAGCTGAGCTGGACACTGGTGGAGTTTGGGATGAAACAGTGAAACAGAAGGAGAGCCCTTGGATTAATTTATCTCTCTTCGTTTTGACCATCGGACACTTTTTACGCTTCAGGACTTGTTCGGCTGCGATGTTTCAGGATCCAACAGCAGGTGTGTCACTTTGTCTGGTTATTTGTAGCGTCTGTTGGGGTTGATACAAAAGCAGATTGATGCTGATAAATCGTTAAGACTAATATTTTTTGTAAAGAAAGAGGAGAGATGTGTGGAGAAAGACTGCATACTGCACACATGGAAATTCACGCGAACTCCGTTCACATGCGTAAGTTAATGTTGCGTCGTTTGCTGGCTGGATAGTCTCCCTGTTCTTGAGGCAAAATTACTTTAACCCTTTTCTATTATCTTAACCCAACAATTCGGCAAACATCAAATACACGGAGGATGTATAATTTCACACAACTCCAGATTTAGAGTTATTCTTCCATTAGAGACAAATAGTTGCGCGATCTGGAGAAGTGGCTGCATAAATCAAGATTTAATGACAAAAGTTTTGCCTGGTTGTGTAATATCGGAGCCGAATTAACTAGTCGACCTTAATCACCAAACTGTCTCAATGTGGATCGAACTCGTTTTGTTTTATTTCACCAATAGCGACAGAACATCAGTCAAAGGGATATTTAAAGAGAAGTGTCGCCTTGTTCTCCAATTACGCACAGACAGGGAGAAGACCTGTGATTATTTTTCTGTTTCCCACCCTCTGATCTAAACAGACACTTTGGCTCATATTCCAAAGTACAGAACCTGTAGGCTATTCACCAGTTGTAACATCAGACACAGAGGCTGTAAGTCAAACAGGCACATTTGGAAGTGTGAAATGTGTAACTACTGGTTTTAAAATGAAAGCTCCATGTCTTGTGTGAAGTGCTGTGTTGTGTCTGTGTGTTCACTGCACTCCCAAACACACACTGTAACCCACTCAGCTGAAGTCTGGTCTGCTCTGTCAGACTGAGCTGTGGACTGTAAATGCTGTAATTATTGTATTAAGATCAAAACTACTGAGACTTACTCAACACTGAATAACTGCTTCATTGAATTACCTCACACATTGCTCAAAACACTGAGCTGTTTGGGAAATACAATAGGAACTGTTCAGCTACACCTCAGTTCTTCTGGCTGAGCGTTTCCCTCCAGATTGTTGTTATTGTCAGTTTTAAGGGAAATGAGGAAAATCAAATGGCAATTATAGTTTTTATAGGAAAAAACCTGAAGGAAGGCAAAGAATAATCCAGTTTTGCTGTCAGAGTTCGTGTCCTCCTGGATCCCACCTGCACATGTGTCATAGCTGTGGAAGGGTCACTGTTGTTGTGGTCAGTCCAGATCAGAATTACAAGTCTTCTCTCTCCTCTGCAGTGCTCTTCATCCCTGCTGTGGTGCCGTGTTTGGTGTGAGAACGAAGCTGAACCAAAGGATCCCAGGTGCCGGGCCTGAGGGCCGCTGGACTGAGAAGGCATGCTTGCTGCCATGCTGCGGCAGAGTACCGGTGGAGGATCAGGAGGAGGTGGCGGTGGTGGTGGAGGTAGTGGAACCAAACTGTCTCTCAGGCATCTCCCGACTCTCCAGCTCCAGCTTGGGATCGTCGGGCTCCTCCAGGATCTCCAAAAGCGGTTTGGTGAGCTCGGACAACCCAGACGTCCCCACCTCAGACCCACACTACATCATGCAGCTGGTCAGCGATGTGCGCAAGTTTGCTGACGTGCTTCTGCAGCTCAAAGAAGTGTTCAACTCCAAAGGTACGAGAAGAGAAAACACAGCAGGTTCAGTCTTTTTTTTTTTTTTTTTTTTGCTGCTTTGGTTGATTTTTCTGCTGCTGATGCAACACACTGAACAGTTTGCCAAGGTACAATGTAGTTGTTAAAACTGCATATCAAGCCTGACCCTTTAATTCACCTTCATTAACCTGCTGCTATTTTTCAAAGCGTCTTTGGAGGAAACCTGTCGTAGATGTGGGCTTTTCATTAAGTTACACATGTGAGTGCCTCCAGGTATAAGCAATTTCTGTTTCTGAGCCTTTCCTGCTTTGTTGTTTTATTGTTTGGCTTGAAAACACGACTACGGAATACGCGTAAAGTCGGAGTTTGTGGCGGTGTAGACGAGGAAACAAAAATGCTGAATAGTGTAAGCATAGTAAAAGGGATTTATAACGGAATGTAGCTGCCAGGCCACTTTTGTGTACACACTGTTGCTTTCACCACAATGTACACAGTCCCAGGCCTATCTACCTGTTGTGTGGCTCTGTGGCCTTGGCTGCTCGGTCAGTCAACCGGCCTTATCTTGCTTTTTCTTTGCTTCTTATCTCACATGTAAAGTTGAAAATAATGTGTGGCCATTAGTTTCTTTAACTAGTACAAGTACACCGTGAGAGTTTAGAATGAAACTGTTAGTGCTGTTTTGATCTGTTTAAATAATGATGCAGTGAGTGTTTTTTTCCTGCTCTTTCTTTTAAAGTCTTGAGAAATACATCGTGTAATAAAAACTTAATCAAAGATTGATAGGTTTCAGTTTGACAGAGTTAAGCTTACATGGAAGCAGAGGCTTGGCCGCTGTCTGTAATTGTGTATATTTGTGTGGGTGGTTATGACATTCCTGCTTTGGTATGTTCAGTGTTGGTTTTTGGATCAGACCCAGATTTATTAATCTCCTACACAGGGAGGAAGATGTAAACAAGATGAGGTCGTGGTACATATATATTTACATTTATATATCCTCCTCCATGAACACTGCCATGACACCTAAGCTTTGGAAAAAGGAATTCCATTTTTTTTTTTTTTTTGGTCTAGAGAGGTCAGTAGAGGTGCTTGACCTGGTAGGACAACATTACAGAGAGCAGCTTGAGAGACTTTTCAGTGTCCTGTCAGTATGCTGCAGATCAAAGCAGTAAATCACCATGTGCTTGAATGATGTCTGGAGCTTTATGGGGCAGAAGAAGCCTTTGTTCGAGAAACATAGCTTAAGCTTGACCGTTTCCGTGTCCGACTCAGTCAAGTTTAATCAGGTACAGTTGTGATTTGGGCCTGTTTTAACGCTTTGATGCGCAGTGTAGGTCAGGAGATACCAATTTTCCATTGGATTTGGGTCACTTTTGACCCATTTGTGCATCAAAGGGTTAATAGCAGATTAAACGTGATCAACATCCACATGCAAGCACAGGTTGGAGCTATGCAACGGGCTACATAGCTAAGATGCTGGATGCTTTGGCTTTGCCGCTTGCCATCAAAAAACTGGTTTATAATCAGTGTTTGTGTAATTACAATTATAACTGACTCTAAGTAGAACATAGTTTGAAACTTCATTTCAGTAACTGTTAGTCTAGTAAACACAGGCTACTCTTTGTGCAAATGTGGTGACTCAGATGCCAACATGTGATTGTAAAGCAGAGAATTCCCCTTAGAGGGCTCATTTTGGCAAAGTACAGGAAGGAGCAGATTTGGTGAAAACAAGGCAGATTACAGTGTAGTAAATAAAACAGTGTACTGTAAGAAAAAGATTTTGGTAAAAGCAATACAATTTGCCAGTATTATTCCACTTCTCAGTCAAACAGGACAAGTCTAATTTCTCCCAAACTTGAGCCGAAGTTTGATCTGAAATTTGTGCTTTATTTTCTATCCGGCCGCTTCGTGCCTGTTGTGTCATTGTTAAGGTTTAGCGCTCGAGGGCTTTAGGAGAGCGTGCTAACAGATTGTTGGGAGTCGCCGACTTGTGCTGTGATTGGATGTGATTTAAATCCCCCTCTAATTTATGGCCATATTGTCTCTGCAGCGTTTCACAATAGTTCAAACCTCTCATTGCCCGGCCACTCACCAAAACCAAAGGAACCCTCTTTAAAAAAAAAAACAAAAACACAGAGGCAATAGCCACGAGCAATAGTCAACTTAGAGTCCTGAACTCTTCGCAACAGTGCCTGCATTCACAGTCAATGATGTGCGTCTGACACCCATTGTCCCAGGAGGCATCTCCAGACTGGCATGCTCCTGCTAACTCGCAGAAATGATTCTTTCCCAAGTCAAGAATAGCTGCGGCTGCACGATTGATCCCTTGGGGGCTTTACTCCGAGCCAGTGTTTTGTTTTTCTAGCAATGCACATCAGCCTTAAATGGTAATTATTACAACGAGGCTCTTCACTTGTGGTTGCAGTCAGTGACGCATGACTGAATCTTGTTTTTTGCCTGAGAATAAATTGTTTGTGCGCTGTCAGGTCAGTGTGCAGGACACGTCATCTTCACAGTGTGACAGACTTTCATTCATTTTTTTTTGAGGTTGTGACCTTGTCCTTGTGAAGGACATGTCA
>NW_026559411.1:0-5001 GCF_022539595.1 Amphiprion ocellaris | reverse complement strand
ACCTTAAATCTTTGAATGTTGACCTAAAAGGTTGGTTTCAGGAAGTATTCCCCCTACAAGGTCCTCAAACATCCACCTTAAAGGAACATTCCACCAAAAATCCTTGGACATGCACCTAAAATGTTGGTTTAACCGAGTATTCCATCCAAAATCCTCAGAGACCTGAGGGGCTGGTTAAAAGGAATATTCCACCTAAAACCTCAAATATAGACCTGAAAGGGTGGTTTAGAAAAAAAATCCTTCAGTGTAGACCAAAAAAGTTAGTATGGAGGAATATACCACCTGAAATGTAGACCTGAGAAGTTGGTTCGGAAGAATATACCATCCTAAACATCCTTAAATGTAGACTAAAAGACGGTTTGGAAGAAAATTCCATCTAAAATCCTCCAATGTAGACCTAAAAGGTGAGTTTAATGGTATATTCCACCTAAAATTCAGTACTGTAGACCTTGGAGGTTGGTCTGATGGTATATTCCACCCAACATCCTTGAACATAAACTTAAAAAGTTCGTTCAAAGGAATATTTCACCTAAAATCTTTCAATGTAGACCAAATAATCTTGGTGTAAAGGAGTATTCCACCTTAAATGTAGACCTAAAGGATGGTTTGGAGTAATATTCCACTCTAAAATCTTCCAATGTAGACCTAAACGGTTTATCTGATGGTATATTCTACACAACATCCTGGAACATTTACCTAAGAGGTTGGTTTAATGGTATATTCCCAGAAGAACCCTTAAACATCGGGCTGACCGGTAATGGTATATTCCACCCAAAATACTCGTACATATACCAAGAAGTCAGTGTAAAGGAAATATAGACCAAAAAGGATTGTTTAAAGGAATATTTAAATGATTATTTTCATTATTTAATAATCTGTTATCAGTCAGAACCCTGGCAAACTTATTTTATCAGTTTTTTAGTGGAAGTCACAAATAAAGGAGCTCTTGGTTTTTCCTGGCGTTAGTGAGTCCAAAGCTGCTGTTTCAACACAGAACGTTCACATGGATCCACAAACCTCTCAGCACTCAAACACCCACAGACAGGAGGCCGGCTGAGCCGAGACTCAGCGGTGTCCTCAGACCCACGAGTCGGGGAGTCGGTGAACTTGTTGGTCCGGTTTGAAGGCCTCCGTGTGGTCCAGTAGAAGTTCACGTAGTCGGTGTTGGCTTTGAACCGCAGCGACTGGCCGCCATCAGGTGGACCTTCTCGTCCTCGTAGGGCTCCTCCTGTAGCCTTGAGGGGACCACAGGAACATTCAGTAGCTGTTGGAGTTCTTCCTGTCAGGCTCGTGGTAGAACGGCTCTGAAGAATCTTGTACTCGTCTTATCTGGAACAATCTAACAGCCTAAACTGTTAAGAGCGGTGTAAAGAAGCAAACACAGGCATAGATTAGGACTCAAACTAGATTTATTTTAGAAAACAAATCAGCTTAGAGGCATTTGTTCACACATGTGGCTGAACAGGAGGCCGTCCAATCAGATTCGACGTCTTCACTCTGTAGGTTGGTTGTTCGGTGAGACTCTTGGACCTCCATCAGCTGATGTGGATGTTTGATGGTCTTCCTCTCTAGTGCCAGATGATTCATCCATGAATTCAGCAGCTACAGACTGAAATGAACCTCATGCTGCCGTTATTGAATTCCTGTTCCAGATCAAATGTTCAGAGCTCACCTTGAATGCATGCCGTCTGCTGTCTGATAGTTTTTCTCATTGTAGTCTTCAATAAAGTCTTTTTCCTCATGTCAGGATGTGGTGAGACTCTTTCTCAGTCTCTGCAGACGTCCCTCATTGTGTATCTCCAGAGAAGAAACAGAAAAACTGGTCACTGCTTCAGCATCACAAACGCTCTCCAGCATTAAGAGTGTTTTAGGAATTAATTCATTGTGTTGTGAACTCTGAAGGAGCAGAAACTTTACAGCTGCCAAAGACATTCAATTCAATTTTCAATTCAATTTTATTTATATAGCGCCAATTACAGTCAAATTGTCTCGAGACGCTTTACAGAACCCATATGCCTGACCCCCAGAGCAAGCCAAAAGGCGACAGTGGCAAGGAAAACACCCTTTTAACAGGGAAAAAAACCTCGAGCAGAACCCGGCTCTAATGTGGGGGGACCCATCTGCCTGCTGGCCGGGCGGGTTGAGAGGGACAGAAGAAGTAGAGAGGTAGAGATAGAGGGGTAGAGGTAGAGATAGAGGGATACAGATAGAGGGGTAGAGATAGAGAGGTGGGGGGGTGGGACACAAGGACCATAAAACACAGCCACACATCTGAAGCATCCAGCATCCAGCTCTGGGACCAGGGACACTCGGAGAAAGGACACAGAAAGAAACAGAGTGAATGTAATGCAATAATGGTATATGTAGTAAATACATAGGTAGTTAGAGAAGGGCTCAGTGCATCCAGAGAGGTTCCCCAGCAGCCTAGGCCTATAGCAGCATAACTAGGGGCAAACTAAAGGGACGTCAAGAGGGGAAGTCAGTTGTGCAAATGAAAACACCAGCTCACCCCGTCAGGGTCCCCCAGTCAGCCCTAACTATAAGCTTTGTCGAAAAGGAAGGTTTTAAGCCTGGTCTTAAAAGTAGTAGTAGACATGAGCTCCAATTCTGGATGTTTTAGGAAATGAAGTTCATCAAATGAACACTTGATTATTGCTGATAACGCTTATTAAATTACTGAAGAAATCCAACATAAAAACCTGTAAACTCTCAGGCAGCTTTTGTTAAAGTTTGTCTATAATTCTATCATCATGTTCTGGAACCAGGACTCTGCAGAAGTTCCTTCAAACAGATACTTGTGTGTTTCTATTTAAGGCCTCAGGTTTGAACGTACAGCAGAGGATTAGAAAGGAGTGATTTTAATATTTAAATCAGTCCAGTAAATGTTTGGCGTGAAAATTATTAAAATTTTGATTTAAATAGATTTGTGTCAAATAATATTGTAGTCTCACTTAAATATATCCAAATGAGTTCAGTGTATTTACATTTTATAGAATATTTGATTTCTTAATCTCAACACTGTAGGGTCTGACCCTAAATATTATAATAATGTCAATTTAAATAATATTTTAGTGCAGAGTCATAAACTTTAATCAGCTAAACTTACATAATAAATATCACTGTACAATCTTAACCTGACCATTCAAATTATTGAGGTAAATTTACATAAATCGTGATATTCTGGAGTCTTAACTGGAATATGTCTAACATGAATCTTTTTGTATTGTGCTGATAAACAACAATAACCCGACTTTCAGATAATATTTGTTGTCTGTGATTGTGAGACTAAATTCCTCCACATTCTGGAACTGGACTGCATTTCCCAAAATGGAAACATGGAGAGAATTTAACACTCATGTATCCATGGCAATGCTAACGTTTCTGCTTCTTACCAAAGTTCACAACACAAGTAAAGATTTTAATGTAAAACTTCAGGGATGACTGCTAACCATAAGTATTCTGATCAATACATCATGATCAATATCAGGACAGATGTTACAACTCCAGCTGTTGCATTAGACTGCAGTTATTCACAGAGAAATTAAAACATCACATTCCTCATAAAAACTAGATGGGACTTTTATTAAATAAAGTGTTGGTGAATAAACAGTGTAAAAAGTGCAAAGCAGCTCCATTAAATCAGGAGATGTGAGACTTCCACAGCATGGATCACCATCTGCTGTGTTGATTCATAGCTGAATGTCAGAATGAACTGAGCTAGAAAAGCTGCTTTGAGCTGCAACATTACGGTCTGACAATCCAACACCATCACAGTTTTCATCTGGTTGTTTTGCTCCAACATGCTGTGAAGTTCAGTTTTTACCTGAATCAATACAGAGATTCTATTTTCAACCAAGACTGGAATAAAAATTAGAATGTTATGAGGTTATTAATTCAACTAAATCCTTTCAGATGGACGGATTTACTTCTAAGTTCTAATTCAAGTTTCAGTTGGAGCACATTGCATTCACAAAGAAAAACAGCGATGCCTTCATAGCAACATTTAATAAACCTAAAGCTTCCCTGTTGGCTCATTGGTAGAGTTTGTTACTGAGCTTCTGAACCTTAAATCCAGTGAGACGACCATCTTCAGTCGAGGCCAGTCAGAGAACTTCAAGACCTTCCATCGGCTGGACCAGATGTGGCATCATCTCCCTCTGAACATCTGGATGACAGGAGAAAAGACAGAAATCAAACACAGATCACAGAAATACAATTTATTCACTTACATCATTTTATAAAAGTAGCATGAACTTTATTAAAACTTGACAACATAAGTAATGAAAGTAAATGTTTTTATCTCATGTTGAAGCTAAATTTAAAGCCAATTTTAATGACAGTTTATCCTGAGAGGAGTGAGAATGGAGCTTTTCTTTCCTTTTTAGAATATTCCCTCAAAATATTCTGTTTATTATTGGCTTCATAAGCATTTTTCTTTACATATTTATTTTTAGATACCTCAGACTGATGCACTTTGATGGTTTGCAGATAATTTCATGTACAATGACAATAAAGATCTTCTATTATAACATATTTTGCTAAAACAAGAACTGCAAACCTTCTCAACCATCTCTCAGGCTGCAAAATTCTAACTGTGACCAAGAATTATCTGATGTAGTTATTATTATAATCTTTACTGAACCAGCCCTGGAATTAATAAAAATCTGTATATGGATATGATTTTCTCTGATGGGACCACTATGGAAGCCGTAGTAATTATTAACTATCCTTTGAAGGGAAAGATTAGGTCTTCTTCAGGTGGATTAAAAAAAATGCTCTCCTTTAAAAAAAAAAAAAATGGATACAATAAAGTAAATCTCTTCTGCACTGCACACATACTACATTTTTGTATAACTCTGGATGTCAGAGTAAAGGCAGACAGATCCACCGACCAGCCACAACATTCTGACCACTGACAGCTGAAGAGAACAACATCCATCATCTTGTTCTAATGTAACGTTCTGCTGGGAAACCTTGACGTTCACGTGGATGTTTGACATG
>NW_026559410.1:0-32759 GCF_022539595.1 Amphiprion ocellaris | reverse complement strand
AACTAGCACAACCCAAACGTTAAAGTCCTCCTGCAGCCTACCAGAGAACCTCTGAGAACAGAGAATCAGGACAGGAACTCTTACCTTCTGGACAACCAACGCTGGTTCACAAACAAGAATACAGAATGTGTCTGACCAAAAACCTCTGAAGACTCACTACAGCCAAGATAAAGACACAACTCAGCTGTACCAAATCCACTAATCACTGCACACATTAGCACCATGTGCTAACTGTGGCTAAAGAACCACATTTACCAAGAAAACTATCCAGTACAAAGCCCCTAAAACACACCAAGAAACACATTAAAGATGATTTTACTGCTGGAAGCTGCAAGCCAATGCCTAAAGAACAACTAAAGCAACAGAGCCAAACCCAGTTCTGTGGTGAAGAGAAGCAGAGGAAATGTTTGTCTGCAGCTAAATAAAGCAGGAAGACACTGAGCTGCTCAGGTGTTCCTGATAACACCAAGCTGCTCAGGTGTTCCTGATAACACCAAGCAGCCACCTGGACAGCCAATAGGAACACAGCTTACTGGAAGTCCAGAGGGCTGGGTTAGTCAAGGAAATTTAGTTTAAATTTGAAGCAGAAAGTTAACAAAGAAAGTTGAAAACCACATTCTGATACCTGAAATTTCTGAGTTTTCACACAAAGAACACCTGAACATGTCAAACTGGTTCCATAGTAGAACCATCATTGTAAAAACATCATAGTATGGTGTGTTGCTCAAAAAACATTAGGACCCGGCTGTCAGGGGACAAACATGTAAGAAACATGAGAACAGAGAGAACCCAACCAGTTGGTCACAGTTATCTTCCCCCACTCATCTCCTGAAGTCCATATGGTGAGAGACATCAGTATCTGGTTGTTAATTTACCAGAGGATGCTTATAATCATGCTGATGTGGTCTGTACTCTACAGTATTTTAGTGACTCAATAAATGCCTCAGCTGTTTTTTTTAAAAATGCTTTTTAGTTTTTAATAAGCATTTAACAGCCTATATGTAATCAATAAATGGCCTTTGCCTATCTTAAGAAAAACTCACTCAGAACTCTGATATGTTAACAGTACTAAATAGATCAATAAATACATGCATACACACATAAATAAGTTAATACATTAACTGTGTTAAGATAAGATTTAGATTTTTTTTTTAAAAGTCATTTATGTTTTTGCAGAATCCAGTATTGCTCACTGGTTGGTCATTACATTTTATTAGTTTGATTTCACTGTTTAAAATGATGCCACCTCTTTTCAGACAGAACCTGTGATAATAAAACAATACAAAATTTTTAGTTCCGTGTTAATAAAGCACTTAAAGCTTTAAGTAAGATATTCGGGGGTCGCAGTTTATGGGACATGGAACAGCTGAGGATTTACTACGCCATTTCAAAGTAAGTAGGCGGCAAACATAAATTATTATGGAAGGAGAAAATTAGAAACATCATTCTGCCTGTCTCATGCGTGTAAATGTAGCCCACTTCAGCACCACTGCAAATTATAACATCAGTAATTAAGTTCATATCGTCTCTGAAAGTGTCAATCAAAACTGAACATTATTATATTTGTAAAGGTAGATGTCATGGCTGTTGTATTGGATCACATTATATTGTACAAGTGTTGTTTATATTGTATGGTCTTCAGTGGTGGACAGCAGTGAATTCATTTACTTGAGTACTGTACTTAAGTTCTGTGAGTTCTGTTTTGTGAGTATCTGTACTTTACTTGAGTATTTGGGTTTTTTTTTTTAAACTTCTGACTTTCACTCCACTACATTTCAAAGACAAATATTGTACTTTGGACTCCACTACATTTCTAGGAAGGTTGTTGTTACTTTTTGACTAAGCTTTGAAGTCAGCTGTTGCTGTTTTTTTCTTTTCTAAAATGCAGTTGGTCACATGCTGTGTTCCTCACAGAAGGAAACCGATCACAGTAGCTCCTCTCAGATGGGACTGATGTAAAAGTGGAAATACATCATCCAGGTGCACTCTGGAACAAGAGCAAGCAAGCTCTCCCTCTGTTATTTAAACAAAAAGCAGTAATAGTGACAGCAGGAGAAAGACAAAATGAATTCTCAAGATGTTATTATAATTATTCATTATTCCAGGTAGCTTTTAAAGTTGGATTGTTTTTATTGGGGTGAAAAATACCACATCATTCATGTATATACTGCTCCTGAAGACAGAAAGAAATCTCAGTTATTTAACAGACTTGGAGAACTCCTTAGAGTTGGCTTCAATCTAATTTTGTGATGTGATTTTAATACATTTACATCAGAAATTGACAACAGCTGTCCGTTTTGTTCTTGACTATATTTCTATGCTGAAGTTTTTATAGATGTTTCTGTAGGCTTTATGTAGCAGAGTGGTTCTACAAGAAGGTCAGTGCATCATCAGGTGCTTTCAGAGAGTTACAAGGTTCTGTATATGCATCGTGAAAACAATACAGCATGTATTGATATTACAAATTGTACTTTGTAATTTGTACCTTTGAATACTTAAGTATTTTTTAAAGCAAGAACTCTAGTACTTTAACTCAAGTAAAATTTTGACTGAGCAACTTGCATTTGTAGTTGAGTAATATTTGACCAGGAGTATCTATACTTTGACTCAAGTACTGGGGTTCAGTACTTTGTCCACCACTGATGGTCTTCAGCTTTGACTTGTTAAAGCGATATTCCACTTTTCAAGAATAATCCACTCAATATGTACTCACCTCTATGCCGATATGAGGATGGGTGAAAATCATTAGTTCACAAAATAATCCTGGAGTTTCAGCAGAAAATAGCGTTGCAGCTAATTACAGTGAATGGTCACCACGGATAAAATGTAAAAAAACAAACAAAATGTCTTTGCTCTCTGTGGTGGTTGATTTTATCCATGGTCATCATTCATTCTAATTAGCTGCCAGGCTGTTTTCTGCTGAAACTCCAGGATTGTTTTGTGAACTGAAGATCTTCACCCATCCTCACATGGGCATAGAGGTGAGTACATATTGAGTGGATTATTCTTGAAGAGTGGAATATCGCTTTAAGGTGTTATTATTGATATCTTTTCTGTGTCAGCCTTCCATCTGTTACAAAGACAATATACTGTATAACAGTTTGCTAAATCTATACTGGATTAATCCAGTATGATTTTTATATGCTTCATGTGCTTCAACATTGTTTATTCCCAGGAAGGTGCCAAGGACCTGGATAGGCGTAAGCCGTTGTCCGTCTCCATGGATGGACCAAACGTTAATTGGAAGTTCCTGGAGCTACTGCAGCAAGAACATATTGCAGCTGAAGGAATTTTGCCTGGAGGTGTGGTCAAAGAAAAAAAATCCTTTTCACTGGACCAAAAAGTCATGTTTTATGTTAAAATAAACATTTGGGTAAAATTGTCCCTAACCCTATGTAATTGATGTGGTGTTTTTTTTTTCATTTGCATTTATTGTGAAGTTGGTCTTAAATTTAATTTGAAATGGCAATAAAAAGTCTTAAAAAGTCTTGAATTTAACTTACCTTAAGCTGTTGGAATCCTGACATACTGAACTATGACGTTTTGGTGACATTTTTGACCGCATACTGAACTATGACATTTTTTCGCCATTTTTGACCACATACTAAACTATGATGTTTTTTGGCCATTTTTGAACACATACTAAACTATGACGTTTTCGTGACATTTTTGACCACATACTAAATTAAGAGGTTTTGGTGACATTTTTGACCACATATTAAACTATGACATTTTTTTCATCATTTTTGACCACATCCTAAACTATGACATTTTTTCACCATTTTTGACCACATACTATGACGTTTTTTTCACCGTTTTTGACCACATATTAAACTATGACCTTTTGTCAATATTTTTAACCACATACTATGATGTTTTTTCACCATTTCTGACCACATACTAAACTATGACATTTTTTCACCATCTTTGACCACATACTAAACTGACGTTTTTTCACCACATACTATGACGTTTTTTCACCATATTTCACCACATACTTAACTGACGTTTTTTCACCACTTTTGACGACATACTAAACTATGACGTGTTCGTGGCATTTTTGACCACAACCTAAACTGTTATTGTGACATTTTTGACCACAAAGTAAACTGATGATTTTGTGACATTTTTGACCACATACTGAACTATGATGTTTTGTGGGAAAAGAAATCATGAATTTTGGCCATAGTATACTATGTCGAAAAAAAACGCCATTTTTCAAACATGTTGTAAAAATGCGCCATATGATGAAATAATGTGAAGGAGGGCGTGAAAAACACTCCAGAAAGGTTTTCTGTGAAAAAAAAACATCATGAATTTTGGCACAAAAAAAAACGCCTTACTATACTATGTCGAAAAAAAAACGCCATTTTTCAAACATGTTGTAAAAACGCGCCATATGATGAAATAATGTAAAGGAGGGCGTGAAAAACACTCCAGAAAGGTTTTCTGTGAAAAAAAAAACATCATGAATTTTGGCACAAAAAAAAACGCCTTACTATACTATGTCGAAAAAAAACGCCATTTTTCAAACATGTTGTAAAAACGCGCCATATGATGAAATAATGTAAAGGAGGGCGTGAAAAACACTCCAGAAAGGTTTTCTGTGAAAAAAAAAACATCATGAATTTTGGCACAAAAAAAAACGCCTTACTATACTATGTCGGAAAAAAATGCCATTTTCCAAACATGTTGTAAAAATGCGCCATATGATGAAATAATGTAAAGGAGGGCGTCAAAAACACTCCAGAACGGTTTTCTGTGAAAAAAAAAACATCATGAATTTTGGCACAAAAAAAATGCCTTACTATACTATGTCGAAAAAAATGCCATTTTTCAAACATGTTGTAAAAATGCGCCATATGATGAAATAATGTAAAGGAGGGCGTGAAAAACACTCCAGAAAGGTTTTCTGTGAAAAAAAAACCATCATGAATTTTGGCACAAAAAAAACGCCTTACTATACTATGTCGAAAAAAAATGCCATTTTTCAAACATGTTGTAAAAATGCGCCATATGATGAAATAATGTAAAGGAGGGCGTGAAAAACACTCCAGAAAGGTTTTCTGTGAAAAAAAAAACATCATGAATTTTGGCACAAAAAAAACGCCTTACTATACTATGTCGAAAAAAAACACCATTTTTCAAACATGTTGTAAAAACGCGCCATATGATGAAATAATGTGAAGGAGGGCGTGAAAAACACTCCAGAAAGGTTTTCTGTGAAAAAAAAAAAAACATCATGAATTTTGGCACAAAAACAGGCCTTACTATACTATGTCGAAAAAAAAAGCCATTTTTCAAACATGTTGTAAAAACGCGCCATATGATGAAATAATGTAAAGGAGGCCGTCAAAAACACTCCAGAAAGGTTTTCTGTGAAAATAAAACATCATGAAATTTGGCGCAAAAAAAACGCCTTACTATACTATGTCGGAAAAAAATGCCATTTTCCAAACATGTTGTAAAAATGCGCCATATGATGAAATAATGTAAAGGAGGGCGTCAAAAACACTCCAGAAAGGTTTTCTGTGAAAAAATAAACCATCATGAATTTTGGCACAAAAAAAACGCCTTACTACACTATGTCGAAAAAAAACGCCATTTTTCAAACATGTTGTAAAAAATGCGGCATATGATGAAATAATGTGAAGGAGGGCGTGAAAAACACTCCAGAAAGGTTTTCTGTGAAAAAAAAAACATCATGAAATTTGGCACAAAAAAAACGCCTTACTATACTATGTCGAAAAAAAATGCCATTTTTCAAACATGTTGTAAAAACGCGCCATATGATGAAATAATGTGAAGGAGGGCGTAAAAAACACTCCAGAAAGGTTTTCTGTGAAAAAAAAAAAACATCATGAATTTTGGCACAAAAAAACGCCTTACTATACTATGTCGAAAAAAAACGCCATTTTTCAAACATGTTGTAAAAACGCGCCATATGATGTAATAATGTAAAGGAGGGCGTCAAAAACACTCCAGAAAGGTTTTCTGTGAAAAAAAAAACATCATGAATTTTGGCGCAAAAAAAAACGCCTTACTATACTATGTCGAAAAAAAAATGCCATTTTTCAAACATGTTGTAAAAACGCGCCATATGATGTAATAATGTAAAGGAGGGCGTCAAAAAACACTCCAGAAAGGTTTTCTGTGAAAAAAAAAACATCATGAATTTTGGCGCAAAAAAAACGCCTTACTATAGTTTGTCGGAAAAAAATGCCATTTTTCAAACATGTTGTAAAAACGCGCCATATGATGAAATAATGTAAAGGAGGGCATGAAAAACACTCCAGAAAGGTTTTCTGTGAAAAAAAAAACATCATGAAATTTGGCACAAAAAAAACGCCTGACTATACTATGTCGAAAAAAAAATGCCATTTTTCAAACATGTTGTAAAAACGCGCCATATGATGAAATAATGTGAAGGAGGGCGTAAAAAACACTCCAGAAAGGTTTTCTGTGAAAAAAAAAAAACATCATGAATTTTGGCACAAAAAAACGCCTTACTATACTATGTCGAAAAAAAATGCCATTTTTCAAACATGTTGTAAAAACGCGCCATATGATGTAATAATGTAAAGGAGGGCGTCAAAAACACTCCAGAAAGGTTTTCTGTGAAAAAAAAAAACATCATGAATTTTGGCGCAAAAAAAACGCCTTACTATAGTTTGTCGGAAAAAAATGCCATTTTTCAAACATGTTGTAAAAACGCGCCATATGATGAAATAATGTAAAGGAGGGCGTGAAAACACTCCAGAAAGGTTTCCTGTGAAAAAAAAAACATCATGAATTTTGGCACAAAAAAAACGCCTTACTTACTATGTCGAAAAAAAATGCCATTTTTCAAACATGTTGTAAAAACGCGCCATATGATGAAATAATGTAAAGGAGGGCGTGAAAAACACTCCAGAAAGGTTTTCTGTGAAAAAAAAAACATCGTGAATTTTGGCGCAAAAAAAACACGCCTTACTATACTATGTCGGAAAAAAATGCCATTTTCCAAACATGTTGTAAAAATGCGCCATATGATGAAATAATGTAAAGGAGGGCGTCAAAAACACTCCAGAAAGGTTTTCTGTGAAAAAAAAAACATCATGAATTTTGGCACAAAAAAAACGCCTTACTATACTATGTCGAAAAAAATGCCATTTTTCAAACGTTGTAAAAATGCACCATATGATGAAATAATGTAAAGGAGGGCGTGAAAAACACTCCAGAAAGGTTTTCTGTGAAAAAAAAAACCATCATGAATTGTGGCACAAAAAAAAACGCCTTACTATACTATGTCGAAAAAAAATGCCATTTTCCAAACATGTTGTAAAAATGCGCCATATGATGAAATAATGTAAAGGAGGGCGTGAAAAACACTCCAGAAAGGTTTTCTGTGAAAAAAAAAACATCATGAATTTTGGCACAAAAAAAACACCTTACTATACTATGTCGAAAAAAAATGCCATTTTCCAAACATGTTGTAAAAATGCGCCATATGATGAAATAATGTGAAGGAGGGCGTGAAAAACACTCCAGAAAGGTTTTCTGTGAAAAAAAAACATCGTGAATTTTGGCGCAAAAAAAACATGCCTTACTATACTATGTCGGAAAAAAATGCCATTTTCCAAACATGTTGTAAAAATGCGCCATATGATGAAATAATGTAAAGGAGGGCGTGAAAAACACTCCAGAAAGGTTTTCTGTGAAAAAAAAAACATCATGAATTTTGGCACAAAAAAAATGCCTTACTATACTATGTCGAAAAAAACCGCCATTTTTCAAATATGTTGTAAAAATGCGCCATATGATGAAATAATGTGAAGGAGGGCGTGAAAAACACTCCAGAAAGGTTTTCTGTGAAAAAAAAACATCGTGAATTTTGGCGCAAAAAAAACATGCCTTACTATACTATGTCGGAAAAAAATGCCATTTTTCAAACATGTTGTAAAAATGCGCCATATGATGAAATAATGTAAAGGAGGGCGTGAAAAACACTCCAGAAAGGTTTTCTGTGAAAAAAAAACCATCATGAATTTTGGCACAAAAAAAACGCCTTACTATACTATGTCGAAAAAAAATGCCATTTTCCAAACATGTTGTAAAAATGCGCCATATGATGAAATAATGTAAAGGAGGGCGTGAAAAACACTCCAGAAAGGTTTTCTGTGAAAAAAAAAAACATCATGAATTTTGGCACAAAAAAAACGCCTTACTATACTATGTCGAAAAAAAATGCCATTTTTCAAACATGTTGTAAAAATGCGCCATATGATGAAATAATGTAAAGGAGGGCGTGAAAAACACTCCAGAAAGGTTTTCTGTGAAAAAAAAAACATCATGAATTTTGGCACAAAAAAAAACACCTTACTATACTATGTCGAAAAAAAATGCCATTTTCCAAACATGTTGTAAAAATGCGCCATATGATGAAATAATGTAAAGGAGGGCGTGAAAAACACTCCAGAAAGGTTTTCTGTGAAAAAAAAAACATCGTGAATTTTGGCGCAAAAAAAAACATGCCTTACTATACTATGTCGGAAAAAAATGCCATTTTCCAAACATATTGTAAAAATGCGCCATATGATGAAATAATGTAAAGGAGGGCGTCAAAAACACTCCAGAAAGGTTTTCTGTGAAAAAAAAAACATCATGAATTTTGGCACAAAAAAAAACGCCTTACTATACTATGTCGAAAAAAAAACGCCATTTTTCAAACATGTTGTGAAAACACGCCATATGATGAAATAATGTAAAGGAGGGCGTGAAAAACACTCCAGAAAGGTTTTCTGTGAAAAAAAACCATCATGAATTTTGGCACAAAAAAAACACGCCTTACTATACTATGTCGGAAAAAAATGCCATTTTTCAAACATGTTGTAAAAACGCGCCATATGATGAAATAATGTAAAGGAGGGCGTCAAAAACACTCCAGAAAGGTTTTCTGTGAAAAAAAAAACCATCATGAATTTTGGCGCAAAAAAAACGCCTTACTATACTATGTCGAAAAAAAACACCATTTTTCAAACATGTTGTAAAAACGCGCCATATGATGAAATAATGTAAAGGAGGGCGTGAAAAACACTCCAGAAAGGTTTTCTGTGAAAAAAAAAAATCATGAAATTTGGCACAAAAAAAACGCCTTAGTATACTATGTCGAAAAAAAAATGCCATTTTTCAAACATGTTGTAAAAACGCGCCATATGATGAAATAATGTGAAGGAGGGCGTAAAAAACACTCCAGAAAGGTTTTCTGTGAAAAAAAAAAAACATCATGAATTTTGGCACAAAAAAACGCCTTACTATACTATGTCGAAAAAAAATGCCATTTTTCAAACATGTTGTAAAAACGCGCCATATGATGAAATAATGTAAAGGAGGGCGTCAAAAACACTCCAGAAAGGTTTTCTGTGAAAAAAAAAACATCATGAATTTTGGCGCAAAAAAAACGCCTTACTATAGTTTGTCGGAAAAAAAATGCCATTTTTCAAACATGTTGTAAAAACGCGCCATATGATGAAATAATGTAAAGGAGGGCGTCAAAAACACTCCAGAAAGGTTTTCTGTGAAAAAAAAAACATCATGAATTTTGGCGCAAAAAAAAACGCCTTACTATACTATGTCGAAAAAAAACGCCATTTTTCAAACATGTTGTAAAAATGCGCCATATGATGAAATAATGTACAGGAGGGCGTGAAAAACACTCCAGAAAGGTTTTCTGTGAAAAAAAAACCATCATGAATTTTGGCACAAAAAAAACGCCTTACTATAGTAAGTCGAAAAAAAAATGCCATTTTTCAAACATGTTGTGAAAACGCACCATATGATGAAATAATGTAAAAGGGGGCGTCAGAAACACTCCAGAAAGGTTTTCTGTGAAAAAAAAAACATCATGAATTTTGGCACAAAAAAAACGCCTTACTATACGATGTCGAAAAAAAATGCCATTTTTCAAACATGTTGTAAAAACGCGCCATATGATGAAATAATGTAAAGGAGGGCGTCAAAAACACTCCAGAAAGGTTTTCTGTGAAAAAAAAAAATCATGAATTTTGGCGCAAAAAAAACGCCTTACTATACTATGTCGAAAAAAAAACGCCATTTTTCCAACATGTTGTAAAAAACGCGCCATATGATGAAATAATGTAAAGGAGGGCGTGAAAAACACTCCAGAAAGGTTTTCTGTGAAAAAAAAACCATCATGAATTTTGGTGCAAAAAAAAACGCCTTACTATAATATGTCGAAAAAAAACGCCATTTTTCAAACATGTTGTAAAAACGCGCCATATGATGAAATAATGTAAAGGAGGCTGTGAAAAACACTACAGAACGGTTTTCTTTGAAAAAAAAATTATCCTGAATTTTGGGGCAAAAAAAACGCCATAGTATACTTTGTCGGAAAAAAAATGCGATTTTTCAACATGTTGTAAAAACGTGCCATATGATGAAATAATGTAAAGGAGGCCATGAAAAACACTGGTTTATTTGTTCATTTACTTAGATCCCCATTAGCTACCATACAGACGGAAGCTATTTTTCCTGGGCTCTAAACCTCTCCACACAAACACGGTTGCGCCATGACAGGCAGACAAAAACAGAATGCAAATACAACCAGACATTACATACTTTGCCAAAGAAAATAACAAAACAATAACAAAACAACAATCGAACGAAAATTAAATAATTCACACATTAAAATGACAAAACAAAGAAATCTCAGGTAGCTCTACTTAACATCTAAAAATTTAGGACTCATTGTTTTCTTTGAAAAAAAATCGTCATGAATTTTGGCGCAAAAAAACGCCATAGTATACTATGTCGAAAAATGTCATTTTTCAACATGTTGTGAAAACATGCCATATGATTAAATAATGTAAAGCAGGCTGTGAAAAACACTCCAGAAAGGTTTTCTTTGAAAAAAAATCACCATGAATTTTGGCGCAAAAAAACGCCGTCGTACAAACAAAAATTTTAGGTAACTGCACTTTAATATGGATGGATGACACTGAATTAGAGTCTGTTTTCATGAGACTGAGTTAAGATGTGTAGCTGTCATTAAATAGGAAATTATTTCTCAGAATTCACAGAGAAAAGTCTGAAATGTTTGCTAGGTTAGCATCCCACATGTACTTTGGCTCAGCTAAAGCTAACTCTCGCCAACTTCTGGATCTCTTGAGTTGCTTGTTGTTAAATTATCTTGCTAGAGGTGCTGAAGCTCAGAAAGTCTGAGATGTTTGTTCAAAATAAGCTCATTCTCACATCTTATCTGAACTGTCCTCTTTTGTTTGAACTTTCCCTAAACTTAGGAGTTAATGACAGAGCAGCACATCCAGACTCAGTCTCATTTATGTAGAGATTAAACTTCAGTGTCATTCATTGATGTTAAAGTGCAGTTTTTCAAATATTTGTTGCACATGCTCCCGACCAAACCAGTCCAGGTGGAAGACGATGTGAAGAGAAAGCTCCAGAGGATGAATATCACACATTTACGTTGGAAATAAATGTCCTTTAATTTGACATTGTCATGCAAATGATGTTCAAATCTTTTTTGAGTGTTTTGTTGATGTTGGTTTCTAAATGTTTTTTGACACTCGGCCCCAAAGATTAAAACCTTCTGCGGCTCACAAGCTGCAACAATTCACACATTATCAACTATCTTTCTGACTAAACTAAGATAAAAAGTGAAAAACTGCCTGATTCCTGCATCATGAATGTAAATCTTTTTGGTTTTTATGACAGTAAACTGAATATATTTGGGTTTGACATTTTATAAACCAAAACAAGAAATGAACTACTGGAGAAAACAATCAACAGATTAATTGAAAGAAAATGTGTTTTCCAACATATATGGCTGAATTACTCCAACATTACAAGATACATACAATTTGAATTCAATTTTATTTATATAATGCCAATTACAGGTCAAATTGTCTCAAGACACTTTATTTTTCAATTTTTTGTCATATTTAAAATATGACAAATTAAGAAATTTAAACCTCTTGACTAATCCAATTTATTATTTAGTTTTTAAGAGACTAATTGACAACTAAAATAACTTTCTCCACTAAAACTAATAAACATGAGGTCAAATAGAAGGAACAGTTTTAAATACTGCAGTCCCAGGATGACAAGAATAAAGTGTATCAACAAAAACTAAATCTGCTGGTGGATTCCATTAAAGTCCTAATGATAATAAAGTGTGATACTAAAGGTTTGTGATGCTAAAAATGTCAAAGTAAAGATATCAAGTTGAACATCTGGATGGAGGTTGATAAAAGTTGACCTTCTTTCATTTCCCTGGAGCCAACTCCATATTTGTTTGACAAATATGATGAAGATAAGGACTCTGCTCATATGGCCAGACAGGGAAAACCTGTCGAGACTCGAAGAACTCGTCGGGCGGGGGAAGGTGTGGTGGGCGGTGGGGGGAGGTGGGGGAGTAGAGGGGGGAGGCCGCCACCCACCTCCCCGCCTACTCTCCGCTCTGACTCCACCCAGACTCTGCCTTGGCTCCACCCATGTGGTCACTACAGAAACTACGACACCAAAGGGATGACGAAATTATTTCTTTTCGTCAGATCTGTAGCTCAGTGAGTTAAAGGTTTACCTGTAAAGCTGCAGGCTGCTGGTTCAAGACCTCACCCTTCTTAAATTTTTCTCAAAATCCTCACAAAGACAAAGAAAGAAAATTGCTAGTGGTGGGTCTTGAACCTGCAACCTTCTACTTGGTAGTCTCTCTTCTTACCCCCTGAGCTACCTGCTCAGATACCAATTCTTCTTTTTGTGCGCATTTATCATCTATTTTCTATCATTTTCAAGTTTTTTTTAACTCGTGTCTCGTCTCAACCGTTTTTCTCAGGTCACACCAGCATCACATCCATTCAAGTTACATGGTTCATTAAAAGAATCAAATTACAGCATTTACATTTCTGTTAAAACACTTTGTCAACAGGAGCCAGTTGAAGGCTGCAGTGATTTTAGTGACACTACAATGTATAAGAGTGAAGTTATTGAATATTTGTCTCTCTTTACTGTTGCAGCGGTTTTGCAAATTGCAGACGGACCCTGTTCACTCCATAGACACCAATGTTATTCCTGTAGCTTGAAAGACAGCTACTTTTGATAAAATTGGGCTTGTAGCACATTGTCTGCCTTGCAACAATGGGAAAGAGTCACCGTTTATGTTTTGACAACCTATATCTAATGAGTTATTGATGCTGGAAGTGTGAATCTGTGAATATCTTTCCAACTTTACTGAACTTGGGGCCACTACCACCTAAGGAGTGATATATTTAATTTTGAAAAAAGCATTTAGCCATACTTGAAGCTTTAAGTGCTTTATTAACACAGAACTAAAAATTTTGTATTGTTCTATTATCACAGGTTCTGTCTGAAAAGAGGTGGCATCATTTTAAACAGTGAAATCAAACTAACAAAATGTAATGACCAACCAGTGTGCAATACTGGATTCTGCAAAAACTTAAACAACTTTTTTTAAAAACTAAATCTTATCTTAACACAGTTAATGTATTAACTTATTTATGTGTATATGCATGTATTTATTGATTTATTTAGTACTGTTAACATATCAGAGTTCTGAGTGAGTTTTTCTTAAGATAGACAAAGGCCATTTATTGATTACATATAGGCTGTTAAATGCTTATTAAAAACTAAAAAGCATTTTAAATAAAACATTTCAATTCAATTCAATGTTATTTATATAGCACCAATTACAGTCAAATTGTCTCGAGACGCTTTACAGAACCCATATGCCTGAACCCCCAGAGCAAGCCAAAAGGCAACAGTGGCAAGGAAAACACCCTTTTAACAGGGAAAAAAAAACCTCGAGCAGAACCCGGCTCTAATGTGGGGGGACCCATCTGCCTGCTGGCCGGGCAGGTTGACTTAGGCATTTATTGAGTCAATAAAATACTGTAGAGTACAGACCACATCAGCATGATTATAAGCATCCTCTGGTAAATTAACAACCAGATACTGATGTCTCTCACCATATGGACTTCAGGAGATGAGTGGGGGAAGATAAACTGTGACCTACTGGTTGGGTTCTCTCTGTTCTCATGTTTCTTACATGTTTGTCCCCTGACAGCCGGGTCCTAATGTTTTTTGAGCAACACACCATACTATGATGTTTTTACAATGATGGTTCTACTATGGAACCAGTTTGACATGTTCAGGTGTTCTTTGTGTGAAAACTCAGAGATTTCAGGTATCAGAATGTGGTTTTCAACTTTCTTTGTTAACTTTCTGCTTCAACTTTAAACTAAATTTCCTTGACTAACCCAGCCCTCTGGACTTCCAGTAAGCTGTGTTCCTATTGGCTGTCCAAGTGGCTGCTTGGTGTTATCAGGAACACCTGAGCAGCTTGGTGTTATCAGGAACACCTGAGCAGCTCAGTGTCTTCCTGCTTTATTTAGCTGCAGACAAACATTTCCTCTGCTTCTCTTCACCACAGAACTGGGTTTGGCTCTGTTGCCTTAGTTTGTTCTTTAGGCGTTGGCTTGCAGCTTCCAGCAGTAAAATCATCTTTAATGTGTTTCTTGGTGTGTTTTAGGGCTTTGTACTGGATAGTTGTCTTGGTAAATGAGGTTCTTTAGCCACAGTTAGCACATGGTGCTGATGTATGCAGTGATTAGTGGATTTGGTACAGCTGAGTTGTGTCTTTATCTTGGCTGTAGTGAGTCTTCAGAGGTTTCTGGTCAGACACATTCTGTATTCTTGTTTGTGAACCAACGTTGGTTGTCCAGAAGGTAAGAGTTCCTGTCCTGATTCTCTGTTCTCAGAGGTTCTCTGGTAGGCTGCAGGAGACTTTAGCGTTTGGGTTGTGCTAGTTTGGTTTTTGTATGGTTTCATTTGGACGACTATCTTGAGGCCCCTCCATGTGGTTTAGTGAGGTTTTCTGGAACAGTTCTACAAAGCAGCCTGCAGCAGAAGAGACTTTGAGAGTTTTTAGGAAGTTCTGGAGAGCAGACTTTAGAGCAGCAGAAACATTTGTCAGCAGTTTGAGCAGGAGAAGATGAGCTTCAGAGTAGAAATGAGACGGAAACCTTCTTGACCCGTGTGGTGAGGTCCTGTACCAAGAGTTTGAGCAGGTTGTGAAGAGTCTGTAGTTCTTTGGTCTGAAAGCACAAGAAGAGTCGACTCATTAAAGGAGAAAACAGGAGATATTGTTGGTTCTTCTGTCGCGCTGCAGTTTCCTTAGACTGAATATCAAGTTTATATTTTAAATGATTTCCCATGTGAGCCCAAGAAGACTTCAATAAACTCCCTCCATCCCCTGGACACAACATATTTTATTACCATGTTAAATCTTTTTTTTAAAAATATGTTATTGAGTTTTAATCACAGTTTTAGCATAGTTTTTTCTCTTTGCTTGTTTAGTTTTGTCATCTGTGTAAAAGGTGCAACAAATAAAGTTGAACTGATAAACTGAATAACTGACTAACTCATGATTGTGACAACAGAAGTATTTTCATTATGATTTAAGGGTTTATTTCATTTTTAAGGTTGGGGTTAAAATCTTGACAGAAAAAGAAGATTAAAGAAATAAACTACATAACAAAAAGCAATTAAATCAAAGGGAAAAAAATTAATCCAATAAAACTTTTAAAAAGTTTTATTATTAAAAAGATTTAAGAAATTTAAGATGTAATTTCTAATTAAACATTTAATTTTTTAATTAAATGTTTTGTCTTTTTAAAGGTTTAATGATCCAATTAAATGTTTTGCATTTTTTAAAATGTTTAATATTCTTCTTGTTTAATTGTATTTTTTAAATGTTTAATTCTGGAAAATATTTTATCTGTAATTTTGAATATTTGTATTTTAAAAATTTTGTTCAATTTCATAATGACATGTATTGTATCTTGTTGAATTATCTAATTCAATATTTTGTCTGTTTAATAGAGTTAAACATTAAATACAATTAAATTATATATACATATACCACCTTTTAATGTTTAGTTTTCTTTTTAAATGCTTCATTGTATTTTCTGTTTAATTCCTATTTGAAGTTTTATTGTCTTTAAGATTTAATTTTCTAATTAAACATTTAATTTTGTAATTAAATGTTTTGTCTTTTTAAAGGTTTAATGATCCAAATAAATGTTTTGCATTTTTTAAAATGTTTAACCTTCTTCTTGTTGAATTGTATTTTTTAAATGTTTAATTCTGGAAAATATTTTATCTGTAATTTTGAATATTTGTATTTTAAAAATTTTGTTCAATTTCATAATGACATGTATTGTATCTTGTTGAATTATCTAATTCAATATTTTGTCTGTTTAATAGAGTTAAACATTAAATACAATTAAATTATATATACATATACCACCTTTTAAAGTTTAGTTTTCTTTTTAAATGCTTCATTGTATTTTCTGTTTAATTCCTATTTGAAGTTTTATTGTCTTTAAGATTTAATTTTCTAATTAAACATTTAATTTTGTAATTAAATGTTTTGTCTTTTTAAAGGTTTAATGATCCAAATAAATGTTTTGCATTTTTTAAAATGTTTAACCTTCTTCTTGTTGAATTGTATTTTTTAAATGTTTAATTCTGGAAAATATTTTATCTGTAATTTTGAATATTTGTATTTTAAAAATTTTGTTCAATTTCATAATGACATGTATTGTATCTTGTTGAATTATCTAATTCAATATTTTGTCTGTTTAATAGAGTTAAACATTAAATACAATTAAATTATATATACATATACCACCTTTTAATGTTTAGTTTTCTTTTTAAATGCTTCATTGTATTTTCTGTTTAATTCCTATTTGAAGTTTTATTGTCTTTAAGATTTAATTTTCTAATTAAACATTTAATTTTGTAATTACATGTTTTGTCTTTTTAAAGGTTTAATACTCTAATTAAATGTTTTGTCTTTTTAAAGGTTTAATGATCCAATTAAATGTTTTGCATTTTTTAAAATGTTTAACCTTCTTCTTGTTGAATTGTATTTTTTAAATGTTTAATTCTGGAAAATATTTTATCTGTAATTTTGAATATTTGTATTTTAAAAATTTTGTTCAATTTCATAATGACATGTATTGTATCTTGTTGAATTATCTAATTCAATATTTTGTCTGTTTAATAGAGTTAAACATTAAATACAATTAAATTATATATACATATACCACCTTTTAATGTTTAGTTTTCTTTTTAAATGCTTCATTGTATTTTCTGTTTAATTCCTATTTGAAGTTTTATTGTCTTTAAGATTTAATTTTCTAATTAAACATTTAATTTTGTAATTAAATGTTTTGTCTTTTTAAAGGTTTAATGATCCAATTAAATGTTTTGCATTTTTTAAAATGTTTAACCTTCTTCTTGTTGAATTGTATTTTTTAAATGTTTAATTCTGGAAAATATTTTATCTGTAATTTTGAATATTTGTATTTTAAAAATTTTGTTCAATTTCATAATGACATGTATTGTATCTTGTTGAATTATCTAATTCAATATTTTGTCTGTTTAATAGAGTTAAACATTAAATACAATTAAATTATATATACATATACCACCTTTTAATGTTTAGTTTTCTTTTTAAATGCTTCATTGTATTTTCTGTTTAATTCCTATTTGAAGTTTTATTGTCTTTAAGATTTAATTTTCTAATTAAACATTTAATTTTGTAATTAAATGTTTTGTCTTTTTAAAGGTTTAATGATCCAAATAAATGTTTTGCATTTTTTAAAATGTTTAACCTTCTTCTTGTTGAATTGTATTTTTTAAATGTTTAATTCTGGAAAATATTTTATCTGTAATTTTGAATATTTGTATTTTAAAAATTTTGTTCAATTTCATAATGACATGTATTGTATCTTGTTGAATTATCTAATTCAATATTTTGTCTGTTTAATAGAGTTAAACATTAAATACAATTAAATTATATATACATATACCACCTTTTAATGTTTAGTTTTCTTTTTAAATGCTTCATTGTATTTTCTGTTTAATTCCTATTTGAAGTTTTATTGTCTTTAAGATTTAATTTTCTAATTAAACATTTAATTTTGTAATTAAATGTTTTGTCTTTTTAAAGGTTTAATACTCTAATTAAATGTTTTGTCTTTTTAAAGGTTTAATGATCCAATTAAATGTTTTGCATTTTTTAAAATGTTTAACCTTCTTCTTGTTGAATTGTATTTTTTAAATGTTTAATTCTGGAAAATATTTTATCTGTAATTTTGAATATTTGTATTTTAAAAATTTTGTTCAATTTCATAATGACATGTATTGTATCTTGTTGAATTATCTAATTCAATATTTTGTCTGTTTAATAGAGTTAAACATTAAATACAATTAAATTATATATACATATACCACCTTTTAATGTTTAGTTTTCTTTTTAAATGCTTCATTGTATTTTCTGTTTAATTCCTATTTGAAGTTTTATTGTCTTTAAGATTTAATTTTCTAATTAAACATTTAATTTTGTAATTAAATGTTTTGTCTTTTTAAAGGTTTAATACTCTAATTAAATGTTTTGTCTTTTTAAAGGTTTAATGATCCAATTAAATGTTTTGCATTTTTTAAAATGTTTAACCTTCTTCTTGTTGAATTGTATTTTTTAAATGTTTAATTCTGGAAAATATTTTATCTGTAATTTTGAATATTTGTATTTTAAAAATTTTGTTCAATTTCATAATGACATGTATTGTATCTTGTTGAATTATCTAATTCAATATTTTGTCTGTTTAATAGAGTTAAACATTAAATACAATTAAATTATATATACATATACCACCTTTTAATGTTTAGTTTTCTTTTTAAATGCTTCATTGTATTTTCTGTTTAATTCCTATTTGAAGTTTTATTGTCTTTAAGATTTAATTTTCTAATTAAACATTTAATTTTGTAATTAAATGTTTTGTCTTTTTAAAGGTTTAATACTCTAATTAAATGTTTTGTCTTTTTAAAGGTTTAATGATCCAATTAAATGTTTTGCATTTTTTAAAATGTTTAACCTTCTTCTTGTTGAATTGTATTTTTTAAATGTTTAATTCTGGAAAATATTTTATCTGTAATTTTGAATATTTGTATTTTAAAAATGTTGTTTCATTTCATAATGACACGTATTGTATATTGCTGAATGATCTCATTCAATATTTTGTCTGTTTAATATAATTTAATGTAATTAATGTTTAACTCTATTAAACAGACAAAAATATTGAATGAGATCATTCAGCAATATACAATACGTGTCATTATGAAATGAAACAACATTTTTAAAATACAAATATTCAAAATTACAGATAAAATATTTTCCAGAATTAAACATTTAAAAAATACAATTCAACAAGAAGAAGGTTAAACATTTTAAAAAATGCAAAACATTTAATTGGATCATTAAACCTTTAAAAAGACATAACATGGGTACTTGTATAGCTCAACAGGTTAAGTGGGTGATTTATGTACAGGTGCTGGTCCCTGACGCAGTGGCCCGGGTTCGATTCCCGCTTGTGGCCCTTTGCTGCATGTCTTCCCCCCGTTTCCTGTTTGTTTCTCACTACGCCTATCCAATAAAAAGCTAAAAAAGGCCAAAAAAAAAGACAAAACATTTAATTAAAAAATTAAATGTTTAATTAGAAAATTACATCTTAAAGACAATAAAACTTCAAATAGGAATTACACAGAAAATACAATGAAGCATTTAAAAAGAAAATTAAACATTAAAAGGTGGTAAAACGTTTAAAAAGATTTAATCGAAACATTAAATATTGGGAAAGAAAAAGAAACTCAAACACGCCGATAAAACATTTAAAAAAACAATTAAACATTAAAAAGACAAAACATTTGGAAATCAAATCAGACATTAGAAAAGAATAAAAGGTGAGAAAAGAGCAAAACTAAACGTTTAAGAAGAATCAAACTAAAGAAAAAACATTTGAAAAGACACCAGTTAGACTTTAGAAGATCAAATTAAACAGAAGAGACAATAAAACGATCAAAAAGAGCAAAAACACATAAAAGTCTTAAAGCGTTTTCTAGTCTGAAATGAAAACATCAAGTTGTTTCTTCAAACATTTCCTCTTTCTATGTTCTTGGTTTGATTGTAGACAGATTTACTAAGAACTCATTTCAGAAAACTGCTTTCCAGATAAAGTCTACTAGTAGTTGAAGGCATTTATCAAACTAATGTTACCTTCTGATCTCCATAAACTTTACTGTTCAGTGAAGAGAATCAAAGTTTGTTGAGGATTTCTAAAAAACCCGCAGGTGAAGGTCTGAGAAGAACTCAGATTGATGGTCTAAATGTGAAATCAAGACTCATGGTCACAAGTTTTAAGGCTTCTGTTAACCAGAAAGTTCAAACTAACAGAGAACTACAGAGAAACTTTTAAAATTTCAGTCCTCAGACTGTCTGAAGGTTCAAACTAACAGAGAACTACTCAGGAACTTAGAAGATTTCAGTCCTCAGACTGTCTGTCTCAATCGTACGACGCAGTGTGTAACTGTATGCAGCACAGTGAGACGGCATACTTGTTTCCGTTTTCACGCCGTCTACATCAACAGAATGCACTGAAACTTTGCTCCCACTAGCTTAGCCTCGCCGTAGCACGCAGCTCAAAGGGGCGTGTCCTATCTACTCATTCATATCTATGAGAACAACG
Organism: Amphiprion ocellaris; assembly: GCF_022539595.1. Classification (NCBI taxonomy): domain Eukaryota; kingdom Metazoa; phylum Chordata; class Actinopteri; family Pomacentridae; genus Amphiprion; species Amphiprion ocellaris. The sequence continues at coordinate 12,135 of NW_026559410.1, read as the reverse complement.
GTGGCTGCACATAAGGACGCCTGACGTTGATTAGCTGCGTAAATACCATTATATACAGTCTATGTGAATCGCATCATTGGCTGCAGCAGCCAGTCACCGGTTACTCACTGACTCACACTGAAAAATAGCACAGAATGAATTGTTACGTGTTCATTTTATTTACAATTTAGGTTGGATTTTTTTTGTGCGCAGCGCAGATTTTCTGTGCGCGGAGACCGTGTCAGCAGTGCGCAATTGCGCACGCGTGCAACTTAGAAGAAACAGTGCATCAGACCAACCTCCAAGGTCTACAGTAGTGAATTTTAGGTGGAATATACCATTAAACTCACCTTTTAGGTCTACATTGGAGGATTTTAGGTGGAATTTTCTTCCAAACCCTCTTTTAGTCTTCATTTAATGATGTTTAGGATGGTATATTCTTCCGAACCAACTTCTCAGGTCTACATTTCAGGTGGAATATTCCTGCATACTAAGTTTTTTGGTCTACATTGAAGGATTTTTTCTAAACCCCCCTTTCGGGTCTATATTTGAGGTTTTAGGTGGAATATTCCATTTAACCAGCCCCTCAGGTCTCTTTGAGGATTTTGGATGGAATACTCGGTTAAACCAACATTTTAGGTGCATGTCCAAGGATTTTTGGTGGAATGTTCCTTTAAGGTGGATGTTTGAGGACCTTGGAGGTGGAATACTTCCTGAAACCAACCTTTTAGGTCAGCGTTCAAAGATTTAAGGTGGAATATTCCTTTAAACCAACCTAAATTTCATGTTTTGATCATTATCAAGTGAGAAACCTCAATCCAGACTCCTCATAATGATGTTTGAGATTTATGCTGATGTTATTTGTTTAGTCCAGACTAAATGACAGAAATCCACAACTGTAATTTTATTTCAGGACTCGGTTATTAAATGTCAAAACAATCCATGTGACTCTAAAAACACAACAGCATTACAAACTCTAAAATTAAACTCTCCACAAGGATCCAAAATAAGTTGGACTTCTACATGAGAGCTTTAATTATTCTTCATCTACTTCCTGAAAAGTTTGGTCAATAAAAAAGACAAAAACTAATATTTTCAGCTGAACTGAAGACAGACTTTGTGATTTTTCTGTTCACATGTTGTGTTGTTGTAAACTTACTCTTTCAAATAAATAGCTGCCTAACCCCCTGGAAACCAGCGTTTGTCCTGTTTTTGTGTTGCTCCTCGGCGACCCTAGACAGCCGGGTCGTAATGTTTTTTGAGCAACACACCATACTATGATGTTTTTACAATGAAGGTTCTACTATGGAACCAGTTTGACATGTTCAGGTGTTCTTTGTGTGAAAACTCAGAGATTTCAGGTATCAGAAGGTGGTTTTCAACTTTCTTTGTTAACTTTCTGCTTCAACTTTAAACTAAATTTCCTTCACTAACCCAACCCTCTGGACTTCCAGTAAGCTGTGTTCCTATTGGCTGTCCAGGTGGCTGTGTTCCTATTGGCTGTCCAGGTGGCTGATTGGTGTTATCAGGAACACCTGAGCAGCTCAGTGTCTTCCTGCTTTATTTAGCTGCAACAAACATTTCCTCTGTCTCTCTTCACCAGTGAACCGGGTTTGGCTTCGTTTCTTTAGTTGTTCTTTAGGCGTTGGCTTGCAGCTTCCAGCAGTAAAATCATCTTTAATGTGTTTCTTGGTGTGTTTTAGGGCTTTGTACTGGATACTTGTCTTGGTAAATGTGGTTCTTTAGCCACAGTTCGCACATGGTGCTAATGTGTGCAGTGATTAGTGGATTTGGTACAGCTGAGTTGTGTCTTTATCTTGGCTGTAGTGAGTCTTCAGAGGTTTTTGGTCAGACACATTCTGTATTCTTGTTTGTGAACCAACGTTGGTTGTCCAGAAGGTAAGAGTTCCTGTCCTGATTCTCTGTTCTCAGAGGTTCTCTGGTAGGCTGCAGGAGACTTTAGCGTTTGGGTTGTGCTAGTTTGGTTTTTGTACGGTTTCATTTGGACGACTATCTTGAGGCCCCTCTATGTGGTTTAGTGAGGTTTTCTGCAACAGTTCTACAAAGCAACCTGCAGCAGAAGAGACTTTGAGAGTTTTTAGGAAGTTCTGGAGACCAGACTTTAGAGCAGCAGAAACATTTGTCAGCAGTTTGAGCAGGAGAAGGTGAGCTTCAGAGTAGAAATGAGACAGAAACCTTCTTGACCCGTGTGGTGAGGTCCTGTTCCAAGAGTTTGAGCTGGTTGTGAAGAGTCTGTAGTTCTTTGGTCTGAAAGCACAAGAAGAGTCGACTCATTAAAGGAGAAAACAGGAGATATTGTTGGTTTTTCTGTTGCTCTGCAGTTTTGTTAGACTGAATATCAAGTTTATATTTTAAATGATTTCCCATGTGAGCCCAAGAAGACTTCAATAAACTCCCTCCATCCCCTGGACACAACATATTTTATTACCATGTTAAACTTTTTGTTTTTTTCTTGTGAGTTTTAATCATAGTTTTAGCATAGTTTTTTCTCTTTGCTTGTTTAGTTTTGTAATCTGTGAAAGGTGCTAAACAAATAAAATTGAATTGATAAACTGAATAATTGACTAACTCATGATTGTGACAACAGAAGTGTTTTCATTGTGATTTAAGGGTTTGTTTCATTTTTAAGGTTGGGGTTAAAATCTTGACAGAAAAAAAAGATTAAAGATATAAACTACAGTAAAAAAGCAATTAAATCAAAGGAAAAAAACATAATAAAACTTTTAAAAAGAAAATTAAACATTAAATACAATTAAATTATATCAGACAAAATATTTAATTAGATAAACAGAAGATACAAAGCATGTAATTATGAAATTAAACAAAAATTTTTAAACAAAAATATTAAACATTAAAGATTAAATATTTTAGATAATTAAACATTTAAAAATACAATTAAACAAGAATATTACACCTTTACAAAAATATAAAACGTTTAATTAGATTATTAAACCTTTAAAAGTCAAAACATTTAATTAAAAAATTAAATGTTTAGAAAATTAAATCTTAAAGACAATAAAACTTTAAATAGGAATTAAACAGAAAATACAATGAAGCATTAAAAAAGAAAATTAAACATTAAAAGGTGGTAAAACATTTAAAAAGAAAAACCTTAACAAAGATTTAATTAAAAAATTAAATATTGGGAAAGAAAAGGAAATTTTTCAAACAAGCCGATAAAACAATTGGAAAAAACAACAATTAAACATTAAAAAGACAAAACATTTCAAAATCAGATCAGACATTAGAAAAGAATAAAAGGTCAGAAAAGAACAAATCTTAACATTTAAGTAGAATCAAACTAAAGATCAGACCTTTGAAAGGGCACCAGTTAAACTTTAGAGGATCAAATTAAACAGAAGAAACAATAAAATGATCAAAAAGAGCAAAACACATAAAGGTCTTAAAGCGTTTTCTAGTCTGAAATGAAAACATCAAGTTTCTTCAAACATTTCCTCTTTCTATGTTCTTGGTTTGATTGTGGACAGATTTACTAAGTGCTCATTTCGGAAAACTGTTTTCCAGATAAAGTCTACTAGTAGTTGAAGGCATTGATCAAACTAATGTTACCTTCTGATCTCCACAAACTTTACTGTTCAGTAAAGAGAATCAAAGTTTGTTCAGGATTTCTAAAAAACCCACAGGTGAAAGTCTGAGAAGAACTCAGATGGATGGTCTAAATGTGAAATCAAGACTCATGGTCACAAGTTTCAAGGCTTCTGTTAACCAGAAAGTTCAAACTAACAGAGAAGTACTGAGAAACTTTTAAAACTTCAGTCCTCAGACTGTCTGAAGGTTCAAACTAACAGAGAAGTACTGAGAAACCTTTAAAACTTCAGTCCTCAGGCTGTCTAAAGGTTCAAACTAACAGAGAAGTACTGAGAAACTTTTAAGATTTCAGTCCTCAGACTGTCTGAAGGTTCAAACGAACAGAGAACTACTCAGGAACTTAGAAGATATCAGTCCTTGGACTGTCTGAAAGTTAAATCTAACAGAGAACGACTGTGGGACTTCGAAAATTTCAGCCCTCAGACTGTGTGAAAGCTCAGGTCCTGAGGACTCGGGAGGTGTGGAGGCTTTGGAAAGTCTTGGAACTGAGGGTTCAGCCCTCCAGCACAAAGGCTGAAGTCCAACCTCCTGAGAAAAACGGTCGAGCCGAGACTCAAGTTAAAAAAAAACTCGAAAACGCCAAAAAATAGATGATAAATGCGCAAAAAAAAGAAGAATTAGTATCTGAGCGAGTAGCTCAGGGGATAAAGAGACAGACTACCAACTGGAAGGTCGCAGGTTCAAGACCCACCACCGGCCTTTTTCTTTCTTTGTCTTTGTCAGGATTTTGAGAAAATTTAAGCAGTGTCTGGTCTTGAACCAGCGACCTGCAGCTCCATAGGCAAATCCTTAACTCACTGAGCTACAGATCAGATACAAAGAAATAAATTCGTCGTCCCTTTGGCATCGTAGTTCCTGAAGTGACCACGTGGGCAGAGCCAAGGCGGAGTCTGGGTGGAGTCAGGGCGGAGAGTAGGCGGGGAGGTGGGTGGCGGCCTCCCCCCTCTACTCCCCCACCTCCCCCCACCGCCCACCACACCTTCCCCCCGCCCGACGAGTTCTTCGAGTCTCCACGAGTTCCTCGAGTCTCGACAGGCTTTCCCGAGTTTCTTGAGTTTTCACGAGGTCGGAGGCAGAACAAGTTGTCATGAAGAGGTTTTGAAGTCGGCCAGGATGGACTGACTTTTTACAGCGACTAGAAGGAAGACCACTAGAAGAGCAGGTCTTTAACCACCATCCATAAAATCCATGGAGTCGCTCCACAGAAATGAAGGGAGATCAACTTTTATCAACCTCCATCCAGATGTTCAACTTGATATCTTTACTTGGAGATTTTTAGCACCACAAACCTTTAGCATCACACTTTATTATCATTTATTAGGACTTTCATGGAATCCACCAGCAGATTTAGTTTTTGTTCAGAAACTTTATTCTTGTCGTCGTGGGACTGCAGTATTTAAAACTGTTCCTTCTATTTGACCTCATGTTTATTAGTTTTAGTGGAGAAAGTTTGAATTGTCAATTAGTCTCTTAAAAACTAAATAATAAATTGGATTAGTCAAGTTTAAATTTCCTACTTTGTCATATTTTAAATATGACAAAAAATTGAAAAATAAAGTGTCGAGACAATTTGACCTGTAATTGGCATTATATAAATAAAATTGAATTCAAATTGTATGTATCTTGTAATGTTGGAGTAATTCAGCCATATATGTTGGAAAACACATTTTCTTTGACCATTAGTCTGTTGATTGTTTTCTCCAGTAATTCATTTCTTGTTTTGGTTTATAAAATGTCAAACCCAAATATATTCAGTTTACTGTCATAAAAACCAAAAAGATTTACATTCATGATGCAGGAATTAGGCAGTTTTTCACTTTTTATCTTAGTTTAGTCAGAAAGATAGTTGATAATGTGTGAATTGTTGCAGCTTGTGAGGCGTAGAAGGTTTTAATCTTTGGGGCCGAGTGTCAAAAAACATTTAGAAACCAACATCAACAAAACACTCAACAAAGATTTGAACATCATTGAAGGGAAATCCAACTTTTGCATGACAATGTCTAATTAAAGGACATGAATTTCCAATGTAAATGTGTGATATTCATCCTCTGGAGCTTTCTCTTCACATCGTCTTCCACCTGGACTGGTTTGGTCGGGAGCATGTGCAACAAACATTTGAAAAACTGCACTTTAGCATCAATGAATGACACTGAAGTTTAATCTCTACATAAATGAGACTGAGTCTGGATGTGCTGCTCTGTCATTAACTCCTAAGTTTAGGGAAAGTTCAAACAAAAGAGGACAGTTCAGATCAGACTTGAGAATGAGCTTATTTTGAACAAACATCTCAGACTTTCTGAGCTTCAGCACCTCTAGCAAGATAATTTAACAAGCAACTCAAGAGATCCAGAAGTTGGAGAGAGTTAGCTTTAGCTGAGCCAAAGAACATGTGGGACGCTAACCTAGCAAACATTTCAGACTTTTCTCTGTGAATTCTGAGAAATAATTTCCTATTTAATGACAGAGCTACACATCTTAACTCAGTCTCATTAAAACAGACTCTAATTCAGTGTCATCCATCCATATTAAAGTGCAGTTACCCAAAATGTTTGTTGCATGTGCTCCAACAAAACCTGTCCAGGTAGAAGGCCACTTTGACAAACAGGAAGTGGAAGATTCCAAGCAGATTTATAGAAGGGAGAACTGGACTGTACTAAATGTGGTCGAGTATAGAGGGGTTTTTTGTGGGTTTTTAAGGCTGATAATGATTATTAGTGAGACATTTGGAGTAGATATTCATTTGCAGTAAATTAAGGTATTTAAAATCTTGGACTTAAACTTAAAAGAACACAAACTCTAACAGAATACTTTGTTGATATGTTTTTGTTTTGTTTACAGATGTTAAGTTAAAGGAGTTTTATTCGTTACGTATAACCAATCAAATCACTCCAGAAGACAGAGCGACCACAGGTAGATAAAGGTTCAGAGCCAAAGTAGCACCATTTTTAAATGTATTTATTACCGTAAATCAGTAAAAAATAAAATACTGATAATCAGTAAATCAGTCAGCCCACAATTACTACAATTCTACAATGTATGTCTCTTTCCTTTGACTTGTTATTTGTACAATATACAATGTATATGATGGCGTTTTTTCATACCAAAGGCTATACTATGATGTTTTCTAAGAGACATACCATGCTACTCTGTTCTGGCCCTGAGCCGCTGCAATCCTCCTCTGTTGTTTTCTGGATTGTACTCAACTGCATGCCTTCGTCCACCTGGCCTCCGTTGACTCGTCCCGCCTGCCGTCTCTGGAGCTGAAGCTGGATTGGAACAGACCAAAGTACAGTCCAATCACGATGCCAGCTGCCTATCAAAAGGCTCCTTCATCTGGCAGGTGGCGGCACTTCTTCTGAGGGGAAGCTGAGCTGGCCCGGCAGAACTTTGGAGATGTGTTCCAGTGGTTGGTGGATGTGTGGGGAGATAGAGAGGGACCTTTGAATTGTTCAGAAAGGAAAACAGGGAACCTATTGGTAGTTTTAGTTTAGGGTGCTACTGCAGTGTGTTTTTGGGCTTGAAGAGGTGAACAGGAAGAGTTTTTTTTCGTATTGATTATCTTTTACTTTGTTCCTGGTTGGAATGCCCATCAATGTCAACATGAAGTTCACTTTTAGTTCTGTTTATTTATTTTTATTGTACTAACACCCATTTGTTTTTAACCCCCTCACATGTTGTGTTGTTGTAAACTTACTCTTTCAAATAAATTCTCGTCTAACCCTCTGGAAACCAGCGTTTGGACTGTTTTTGTGTTGCTCCTCACCTACTGACAGCTGTGGACTAAAGGCTATACTGTGACGTTTTTAGAGCGACATGCTATACTATGATGTTTGTTGGGCGACACACTATATACTATAGGCTTTTTAATTGACATATTACTGACCTTTTTTTTGTTTTAGTTGTTTTTGTTGTTTTTTAGCAACATATAAGAATTTGAACAGTTTTAAAACTTACTATACTTTTACTTGTACAATGAAATTATCATTCTATGGCATTTTTTAGATGACATATTATACTCTGATGTTTTCTTGAATTACATACTATTTTGACAATATATTGCACTACGACATTTTTTGAACCACATATCATACATGACAATTTTAGGCAACATCCTATCATTTTGCGCTTTTTGAACCACTTAATAATCTATGGGGTTTTTTTTGCCGACATGCTATACTATGAACTACAGGCCATACTATGTTATTCTTGAGTAAAGCATACTATACTTTGACATTTTCTGAACTACATCCTATACTATGGCGTTATACACAGAGTGCTTTGGTTACATGTTGATTTATAATCTAGATTTTTTTCTGTTTTGTTTTTTGACGGGATTACTACAGACCTGACTGTGAACACCGTTGACACCCACCTGAGGGAGACGCTGTCTAAGATCTCAAGGCTGCTTGGTCGTGGTCTTTCTGGCACGTACTCTTCCAAGATGAGCCGGGAAGTTTAACACTGATGGAATGACACCAGGTCTAAGCCGACAAACTTCCACTTCCTCCTCAACCCATAGTCTCTGGGAAACCTACATGGAGTAAGAAAAGTAGACAGAGAAGTAAGTAAGTCTGTACACAACATATTAAAAAAGAAATCATGCTAATAAATTAAGTACGAATAACCTAATTCGCCAATATACTGGAGACCAGAGCTATTTAATTTGATAAGTATAACCTTGTTTAGTAACATTTCAATTATTTGAGAGTAGTCCTAAAGAATTGCCTGTAATCCCAATTATAAAATGGGTTTGGAGGAAGAACATAGATGGTAATCTGGATATACATGAGTTAGGCTTTATAAGTACTATTGGTAGTATTGGTGGTAGTAATAGCAATGTGACTACTACTACTAGTAGTAGTGGTGGTACACTACTGCTGCTGATACTGGCACTGCTACTACAAATTGTAATATTATTACAAATGCTGATACTACTTCTACGACTCTAACAGCTATTTTATACTACTACTGCTTGTACTTTTAGTATTACTACTACTGCTTGTACAACTACACTACAGCTACAATTAATCGTCTGGTATTTGCTTGTCAAGCTGCTAGCTCGCCTTAGTGTTTTGCTAGTGGCTAATTAGTTAGCTCTCATAGACTGGAAGCTCTCAACAAGATTTCATAAGAGCCAAAAGCTATTCTTACCTATGAAAAGTCATTCCAAGTTTCCTTGTCTCAGTCCTACGACGTAGTGTGTAATTGTATGCAGCACAATGAGCCAGCATACTTGTTGTTTCCGTTTTCACGCCATCTACATCAACAGAATGCACTGAAACTTTTCCCCCACTAGCTTAGCCTCGCTGTAGCACGCAGCTCAAAGGGGCGTGTCCTATCTACTCATTCATATCTATGAGAACATCGGTGGCTGCACATAAGGACGCCTGTCAATGACGTTGATTAGCTGCATAAATACCATTATATACAGTCTATGGTAAATACATATGTGGATCGCATCATTGGCTGGAGCAGCCAGTCACCGGTCACTCACTGACTCACACTGAAAAATAGCACAGAATGAATTATGTGTTTATTTTATTTTCAATTTAGGTTGGATTTTTTTTTTTTTGTGCGCAGCGCAGATTTTCTGTGCGCGGAGACCGTGTCAGCAGTGCGTAATTGCGCACGCGCGCATCTTAGAGGGAACAGTGATCAGAAGGTAACATTAGTTTGATCAGTGCCTTCAACTACTAGACTTTATCTGGAAAGCAGTTTTCTGAAATGAGCACTTAGTAAATCTGTCCACAATCAAACCAAGAACATAGAGAGGAAATGTTTGAAGAAGCAACTTGATGTTTTCATTTCAGACTAGAAAACACTAAGATCTTTATCTGTTTTTGCTCTTTTGATCATTTTATTGTTTCTTCTGTTTAATTTGATCTTCTAAAGTTTAACTGGTGTCTTTTCAAATGTTTTGTCTTTAGTTTGATTCTTCTTAAATGTTTAGTTTTGCTTTTTTCTCACCTTTTATTCTTTTCTAATGTCTGATCTGATTTCCAAATGTTTTGTCTTTTTAATGTTTAATTGTTGTTTTTTCAAATGTTTTATCGGCTTGTTTGAAAAATTTCCTTTTCTTTCCCCGTGTTTAATTTTTTGATTAAATCTTTAAGGTTTTTCTTTTTAAATGTATTACCACCTTTTAATGTTTAATTTTCTTTTAAAATGCTTCATTGTATTTTCTGTTTAATTCCTATTTAAAGTTTTATTGTCTTTAAGATTTAATTTTCTAATTAAACATTTAATTTTTAATTCAATGTTTTGTCTTTTTAAAGGTTTAATAATCTAATGTTTTGTATTTTTTAAAAAATGTTTAATATTCTTAATTTTATTTTTTAAATGTTTAATTATCTAAAATATTTCATCTTTAATGTTTCATATTTTGTTTGAAAAATTTTGTTTAATTTCATAATGACATGTTTTGTATCTTGTTTATTTAAATATTTTGTCTGTTTAATATAATTTAATTGTATTTAATGTTTAATTTTCTTTTTAAAAGTTTTGTTGTATTAAATGTTTTTTTCCTTTGATTTAATTGCTTTTTTAAAATGTAGTTTATTTCTTTAATCTTTTTTTTTCTGTGAAGATTTTAACCTCAACCTTTGAGATGAAACAAACCCTTAAATCACAATGAAAATACTTCTGTTGTCACAATCATGAGTTAGTCAATTATTCAGTTTATCAATTCAACTTTATTTGTTTAGCACCTTTCACACAGATGACAAAACTAAACAAGCAAAGACAAAAAACTATGCTAAAACTATGATTAAAACTCAAAAACATAAAAAAAAAAAGATTTAACATCGTAATAAAACGTGTCCAGGGGATGGAGGGAGTTTATTGAAGTCTTCTTGGGCTCACATGGCAAATCATTTAAAATATAAACTTGATATTCAGTCTAAGGAAACTGCAGAGCGACAGAAGAACCAACAATATCTCCCGTTTTCTCCTTTAATGAGTCAATTCTTGTGCTTTTAGACCAAAGAACTACAGACTCTTCACAACCTGCTCAAACTCTTGGTACAGGACCTCACCACATGGGTCAAGAAGGTTTCTGTCTCATTTCTACTCTGAAGCTCACCTTCTCCTGCTCAAACTGCTGACAAATGTTTCTGCTGCTCTAAAGTCTGGTCTCCAGAACTTCCTAAAAACTCTCAAAGTCTCTTCTGCTGCAGGTTGCTTTGTAGAACTGTTGCAGAAAACCTCACTAAACCACATGGAGGGGCCTCAAGATAGTCGTCCAAATGAAACCATACAAAAACCAAACTAGCACAACCCAAACGCTAAAGTCTCCTGCAGCCTACCAGAGAACCTCTTTAAACAGAGAATCAGGACAGGAACTCTTACCTTCTGGACAACCAACGTTGGTTCTCAAACAAGAATACAGAATGTTTCTGACCAAAAACCTCTAAAGACTCACTACAGCCAAGATAAAGACACAACTCAGCTGCACCAAATCCACTAATCACTGCACACATTAGCACCATGTGCTAACTGTGGCTAAAGAACCACATTTACCAAGACAACTATCCAGTACAAAGCCCTAAAACACACCAAGAAACACATTAAAGATGATTTTACTGCTGGAAGCTGCAAGTCAACGCCTAAAGAACAAACTAAAGCAACGAAGCCAAACCCTGTTCACTGGTGAAGAGAAACAGAGGAAATGTTTGCTGCAGCTAAATAAAGCAGGAAGACACTGAGCTGCTCAGGTGTTCCTGATAACACCAAGCAGCCACCTGGACAGCCAATAGGAACACAGCTTACTGGAAGTCCACAGGGCTGGGTTAGTGAAGGAAATTTAGTTTAAAGTTGAGGCAGAAAGTTAACAAAGAAAGTTGAAAACCACCTTCTGATACCTTCACACAAAGAACACCTGAACATGTCAAACTGGTTCCATAGTAGTACCATCATTGTAAAAACGTCATAGTATGGTGTGTTGCTCAAAAAACATTACGACCCGGCTGTCTAGGGTCGCCGAGGAGCAACACAAAAACAGGACAAACGCTGGTTTCCAGGGGGTTAGGCAGCTATTTATTTGAAAGAGTAAGTTTACAACAACACAACATGTGAGCAGAAAAATCACAAAGTCTGTCTTTAGTTGAGCTGAAAATATTAGTTTTTGTCTTTTTTTATTGACCAAACTTTTCAGGAAGTAGATGAAGAATAATTAAAGCTCTCATGTAGAAGTCCAACTTATTTTGGATCCTTGTGGAGAATTTAATTTTAGAGTTTGTAATGCTGTTGTGTTTTTAGATTCACATGGATTGTTTTGACATTTAATAACCGAATCTTGAACTAAAATTACAGTTGTGGATTTCTGTCATTTTGTCTGGACTAAACAAATAACAGCAGCATAAATCTCAAACGTCATTATGAGGAGTCTGGATTGAGGTTTCTCACTTGATGATCAAAACATTAAATTTAGGTTGGTTTAAAGGAATATTCCACCTTAAATCTTTGAATGCTGACCTAAAAGGTTGGTTTCAGGAAGTATTCCACCTACAAGGTCCTCAAACATCCACC